>NC_079202.1:1406194-1657081 GCF_026745355.1 Beta vulgaris subsp. vulgaris | reverse complement strand
TATGGCTTAGCTTGCTCTCTATATTTATAGTCAAACACTCAAAATTCAAGGTCGAAGAGACACCACAAGGACTTTTTTGATATTTTACCAAAGAGTATTCTAGACAATAACCAATGGGGGCAATGACTAATCATTTCAAGTGGCCGTTTGGGGTAAGAATTGAACCCCAGACCTTACTAGCTAGGAAAGATGAGAAAGCTCACCACTTGAACCAATCTCAATTCCTTCTATTTAGGTAACATGGTCTCTATCTACAAATAAAATTACTTATCCACTCAACACAGTTCTTTATAAATTAACCATATATAAAATGAGGCAATTTTGAAAAGATGAAGTAGGTAATTAGTTATTATTGTGTCACTTTCATATTAATCGATACACTTTGACCATGTGTAATATTTATATAACTTTTCTTGACCATAATTTTTACTATATAAAATGTTGTTAGATTTATCTTATTGTATATTTTCAAAATATCAACTTTTTTATAAATTTTTTATACTAATGATCCAAATAGAACATAAATATGTATAAAAGTCAAATTGTAACGATTAATATGAGACATAGGGTGTTGAGGATTTTCCCAATTGTGTATAAAGTATTGTTCCACAACGGTAGAATTAGGTGTGACCGTGTAAGAAACTAATTTATAAGTCTAATAATACTTATTTTTGATGTTGGCAATTGGTTTTAGGATATAACCTTACGAAACTCATCATCAGTCTGCCTCATTTGCGCTTGTGGGAGTGAGCTCATAAAATGCAGGACTGCTCCAAAATTGCGAAACTTCCAGATGTAACCAATTTCCTGATGTGACTTTTGTCTAGTGATCGGAAAATGCAAAGTGGCAAAAGTCGGAATACTAAAGCACTGCCACTGCCCAAAAGCAAGACGACGAAGTAGCTCTGCAATCACATCCCAATGGTAGGTTGCCTTAGTTCTTCTCAGAAATGGTGAAATGTACTCCGTCTACGTGTTGGGAGCTTACTGAATTAAATGTGCACTGAAGTTGCTAACGGCCCCCCCTTTCATATTATTACAGGCAAGTGGACAATGATTTGAAAACGATATGCTAGTACCAACAAATTGAGTCATCAATTTTGGTATGTAAAAAGGAACTAACGCGCCCATGCATCAAAAGTAACAAGATGGAAAATGTTGCTCGATGATAGTTGAATGTGGATGCCATCTAGCTTAAGTTAGTTGTTATAGGCGTTTGTACTAATGGTTGGACGCTTATTATAAGTGCATGTGCCTGTGATTGGGTATCTGCTGCCTATTATATATTCATATATGCCTAACCTTGTAGTTGGATGTCTGATCAGGCGTTTATTGTAAAAATGTGAGCTCGCTGGAAAACTTTGTGACAAGGACTAATGAGGAATGGAGGGATGGTGGAATAAGAGAGAAAAAAGGAGGATGAGGGAGGGGAGGGAGGAATGATAGAGAGAATGAGAGGAATGGAGGTAAGTACATACATAAAGGTGAGACCTCAATGTTTTTTTGTCATATACCCCTGACAAATCACGAAATTCACTATATACCCTCAATGTTTCAGATTTTCACCATATACCCCTGATGTTCCGAAAACGTACACCAAATACCCTTTTTCTAACAGACGTTAACTTGTCGTTAGCATTATTTACAATTTTGCCATTATTAACCCCCTGACCTAACTCCTAAAACCCTAACCCTAATCCCTAACCAACCACCCCTCCTCTATCCCAATCTCCACCCCCTCCCCTTCCCCTCCACCCCTACAACCAACACTTCTCCACCTCCCCTCCACCCCCTTACCCCCACCCCTCTCTTTCCCTCCCGCGGCCCTACAACCCCCAAAAAATCGAAAATCACTACTTCTCCACCTCCCCTCCACCCCCGCAGCCCCTTACCCCCCCCCATTTCCCTCCCGCAGCCCCACAACCCCCAAAAAATCAAAAATCATCACCCCTCCCCCTCCCCTCCTATACCCCCGTAGCCCCCCCCCCAAAAAAAAAAAAAATTCCTCGTCATCGATCGAGGTTTCCATGTCCACCACCAGCAGGAGTAAAGCGCAAGGACGAAGGATTCGTCGCCATTGAAAGACGAATCGCAGAGTTCTATCTCAAACTCATCGAAGTCTAAGAAAATGAGGGCCCCTCTCCCCCCTTGATTTCGTGTCACCGCATCCTCTTCCTCCTTTAGTTTCGTGCCGCTACGTCTCCCCCCTGTTTGCGTTAAGGTTTGTGTGGTGGTGGGTGGCTGGGGAAATCAAAGGGGAGGGTGGGTGCTGGGGAAATCGAGGAGGAGGGGGTGGGGGAGGGGCTGGGGAAATCGAGGGGGAGGGGTTGGGGATGGGCTGGCGAGGGAGGGGAATGCGATGGAAGTGAGGGGGTGGGTTAGGGTTAGGGTTTATGATTAGGAGTTAGGATTAGGGTTAGGGTTTAGGGGGTTAGGGGTTAATAACGGCAAAATCGGTGAACTTAACGGCGACTTAACGACCGTTACAAAAAAGGGTATTTGGTGAATGTTTTCAGAAACTCAGGAGTATATGGTGAATATCTAAAATATTGAGGGTATATGGTGATCAATTTCGTAATTTGTCGGGGGTATATGGTGAAAAAACCGTTAAAATAATAAACTCATCTTTACTAACTTTAAGGGAAAAAAAATAAGGCCAACATACATGAGAGTTCTAGATATAGTCAGGCAATTTAACTTTTTGTATTGTTTCGCGCTATCTCGTGCATATAAGACTACAAAACGTCTTGGGTGGATCGGGTTTACAATAATTTATTGTGCATTTATATTGACTTTATCACACAAAAAATGACTATATTAGGAAAAAGGATTTTTCACTAGGTACTCCTAAGGTTTTATGAAATTCATGAGGTACCCCTGCGATTTCAAAAATTTATTGGGTATTAAATTTGCATATAATGTATCATACACCCTCAATAGCTTACTAGTGTTTGTTTTGTCAACTTAAATGACCTGAAATCACATAAACTCCAACCTAATTCCTATATTAACCCACACTGTGCCAAAAATGTCCTTCCATAGTGATATAAATCGCCTTTTTCTAGGTCAAAATAACTTTGATAAATACCGAATATCTCTTAGACAATTTTGTCTGCTTTTAAAATACTTCGTTGGGCATATTGTGAAATAATAGGGGAATTATGATAAGGGATCAACTGACTTTGGGTTCATTTAAGATAATAAAATCAACACTAAAAAGTTATTAAGGGTGTTTGCTACATTATATGCAAATTTAAGAGGTATCCAATGAAATTTTGAAACCACAAGGGTATCTCGTGAATTTCATAAAATCTTAGGAGCATCTGGTGAAAAAATTGTAGAAAAATACAAACCATATCATACAAAATATGACTATATAAAAACTGAATGGTTGTTTGGTATATATGAAAATTTAATTCCTATGAGAAGTGTTATTTCCTAGGAAGTTATTTCTTTTATGGAATTCCGAAGAAATTGACTAATGTGTTTGGTTGACATCAAGAACTTTGTATTTCCATGAATTGATGTGGGAATTTTGAATAACCAAGGGGGGACTAGGTGAATAAATCTCGCCTTCTATGAGAATTTTAATTTCTTAGGAGTTCTCATTGCCTCTATTTTCCCCACTTCTTGTCAACCAAACAACTATTCAGTTCAGAAAATCATTGAAATTTTTATTGCCTACATAATTTTCTTTTATACCACACAACTACTGATTATATTAAACGAAAACTGACTATATTGAATGAAAATTAATTATATTAGGAAAAATTAATTATAATAATCCAACCTTTAGGTCGTTCGCTCAAATTTCCAACCTTTTGATTAATATTTAATAATCCTACCTTTTATCTGTACTTGCTCATATTGAACTTTGAAATCGATAATCTATTATAGTTGTAAAATAATTTTTTTCCCATATTTCTCTCCTCTTCTCTAACCTGTCCCTCCATGTCTATCTTCCTCCCCCTCACCACCCCTCAGTTTCACCAGTCACCAATAACCCCACCACCCTCTTCCCACCCTCTGTGAACAACCCCCAATCCCTCAACCTGAGAGCATCCCACCCCACCCCATTTGAGCAATCCGTACAATGCCGTTTGCGAGCACCCCTCCCTTTCCCTACCCCATGTGAGCACCCGATCTGATGCCAGTGATAATACAAACATCAACCTTGATCCCACCTTACCTGAATCTCACCTTGATCACATCTCCTTTTCTATCGCCGTTTCTAAGCTTTATGTTTGGTGAATGGGTTGTGGAGAATAATGTTTTTGTTATGTTTTTGAGTTTTGAATTAATGATGGTTGGTTAAATTGAACGTGAGTCTGATTTGGTGTTGGTTTTGAAGATTGAAATGATGAATTTAAGGAAATTAGTCATTTGGGTTATTGCTAAAACTTGAAAATGATAAGAAATGATTTGAGCTGACATTTGTGGTTGGATGTTGATAATACTTAATGTATAGGTTAAGGTATGATTTGGGCCATAAAAAAGATTTGAACTCGGCGTTAAATTTTGAGGTTTTTGTGATCTTTAGCTCTCGAGTACTTTTGTAGTTTAAGATAGTGGATTTGGTACAATTTCGAACTATGATCTTGAAATTTTCTTACTCGAATGAGGCAAATGTAGGATTAGAGAGAAAATGAGAGAAACGGGAAGGGGTGGCAAGGCGTTGTGCAGGGGGGACGTGGTTGTTTACATGTGGGAGGGGGTGATAAGACATTGCCCACATGGGATGGGAGAGGGAGTCATAGGATGTTGTGCGCATAGGGTTAGGGGAGGGGTTGCAGGGTATTGTGCACAATGGGGTCGCGGATGGGGTGATATGGGGTTTCTTGGTATAATGAGAATGTGGGGGGGGGGGTTGGAGTCAGAGATGGTGGAACTGATGGTGGACATGTGTTGTTGTTTATAGTAGGGGTGTTCATGGGTGGTCAACCATCCGGAAACAATATTTTTAACCGGAAGTTTCGGTTCGCTCTTTTTGCGAATCGTAACCGTTTACACCAGTTACCGCCTAAGCGGTTAACTGTTTTTCGGTACGATTTTTCGGTTAACCATTAACCGTTATTTAAGTTATATTATTATATTTTACTTAATGTACATATATATTTTCATTTTTTTTGTGCATATATTTCAATATTATATATACTCTAATATAAAATGTATTATAAAGTGGATAATAAATCAATTGAAAAACATAACTAACACTAAGAATTCACTTCATTTCCTAACTATAATGTTTATGTTAGTACTGGAGTTTCCATATAATTACATACTTCCTCTAATTGTTGTAACTTAGCAACAAATATTAGAATTAATGTAATTGTTTGAAAATATTTCACAACAATTAAATAGAGAAAAAAAAATATTTCGTTTAACCGTTCACTCAAAAATCATAACCTTAACCGTACCGTTTAACCGTTAATTTTACTGGTTCGATAACCATACCGTTAAAACGTTTTTTTGTCATTATGGTAACCACCCATTTAGACCGATTTTCGGTATTTTGGTACGGTATTTCGGTTTCATTTTTCATGAACACCCCTAGTTTATAGTGGGGGTGGTGGTGTTGGCCATGGTGGTGTTTTTGGTGGTGGTGGTATGGTTGGTGGTTAAATTTGTTTTAGTTAGGTTAATTAGAATATGAATTGATTATTCAAATTAGAATGAATTAGAATTTAACACGTGTGCAATTAACCTTTGTCACTAACCTTTTTCAACAGCTTACACCACAATATGAATAGACTCATAGTAGTAAAAATTTGGTAATTGTATTCAGAGGGGTGAATTAGTGAAAAGTAGGAGAGAGAATAAAGGGGGATCATTCACTAGTGGAAAAATAAGGAAGGGCTGCGCTAAAAAAGGCCCTCAGGGCTGCGCTTTTTGACAGCAACCCTTTCAATAGCAGCCCTTCACTTTTTAAGTAGGGTTGCGCTTGAAAAAAAAAATGACATTTTTTTACTCATATATATTAATCTCACATTTTCTGAGTTTTAACATTTGCTAAACTTTAAAGTAAACCATCCAAATCCAGAAGAGAAGAAATTACAGAAGAGAAGAAATTATAGATCTACAATGCAACTAAACCCAAATATACAGAAGAGAAGAAATTATAGATCTACAATGCAACTAAATCCAAAACAAAAAAAAAGAACGAAACGAAAATGAAAAAAAAGGAACAAAAACTAATAAACAGAAGAGAAGAAATTATAAATCTGAAAATACAAGAACATTAATCAAAACAAAGATAAAGAAATTATAGATCTGAAAAGTCAAAAATTGCCTCCAAACATTGACCTGATAATGTTTAAATACATAAAACAAAACCCTAATACATAATTAAGGAAATAATAAAATTCGGAAATACTTAAAACCACTATTTCGAGCCTTAAACGAACTCGGATGACTTAAAAAGCCTATACGTCACAGCATAGCGGTGTGTTTGACTCGTTGGCCCGTTCCGCTTCCGAAAAGGTATCACAATAGGCAATCGAATTCCGTCGGCATGATTAGTGCAAATCATTTCAGTCTTTTTGTCGCGTTTCTGAGAGTTTTTGAGAGAGAAGAGAGGTTGAGAGAGAAGAGAGGATGAGAGAGAAGGAGGAAAGGGAGGAGGGACGTGAGAGAGGAGAGAGAAGGAGGAAAAGGGAGGAGGGACGTGAGAGAGGAGAGAGAATGAGGGGTATAATATATTTGAAGCCCGCTTAATATTTGAAACCCGCGAATTTTTTAGGGAAATTCTACATGGCGGCCTTGTACTTTGAGTTTTTCTACTTGGTGGTAGGCCAAAATTTTTTTTACATCAAGCGACCTTCAACTTTAACTAATTATATTCAGTGACCTTAATTAACTTAAAACCTATCTAACCATATATTTTAAGTAAATTTACTAACTTACCCTCTAGTTAATTATCCTAAGACCCAAAAAAAAAACCTCTCCCATTGATTGAAAAATCACGTTTTCATTCTCAAACTGAAAATCTCTCTCTCCTCCACTCTTCTCCCTACCAATCCATCCTCTACCTAAAAATCACGTCTGATGGCTTGCAGCATGATCGTGTTTCAAGAGATTGGAATTATTATCTTCAATTTGTCCTTAATTTATCTAATTGAACAATTTAAAAAGAATCCCCAAATTTAACCTAGAATTTCCAATTCTCACATAACAGCGTCTTACACAAAAATTGTGTTTTACGATTGAGTCGAAGGTGAAGGGAAATGGAAAAGGTGAAGAGAAATTGGGTCGATTCTTCCACAAAAATCGTGCTTTTCAGGTTCTGAATTTCATTTTTTTTCACTCATTTCAGCTATATTTTTAGTATCATAATCATTTAGGTAGATGTAAGTGTTTATTTTTTAGACTGTCAATTAGTTTTTGGCTGATAAAATGGATGATTGTTTGGATTTGGAATGTGGTCTGAATTAACAATATGGATGATTATTTGGATTTGGAATGTAGTTTGGATTTGGAATGTAGTTTGGATTTGGAATGTGGTCTGAATTAACAATATGCTCTGTCTCTCCTCAATTTTTTTTGATAAGGGAAAAGCACGTCTACAAGCTGAATTTGGCTTGTTAATGGGTATAGATTAGATTCTGTTGAGAAAGAGAATATTTTGTTGAAGTATGAGATCCAAGTGATAGAGAAGCAAACAAAGCTTAGCTAACTGTTTAAGGAGGAACGAAAATGTATTTTGCTGAATTCTGTAAGTTAACAATATACTCTTTTGCAGTCAGGTTCTCCATCACAGCTCATCTTCCTAATTACAGCTCTCTTACCCTTTATGAACTCTTACTTCACTAGCACAGTAGCACTTACTTCCTTGCCAATCTTAGGAATGACTAGAGCCATTTCGTAATGCTTGACCTGAGTGCCCCGAAATGCATTGACAAAAGTCTAGCTTTTCATAAACCAGACAAAAGTCTAGCTTCTAAAATAACAGAATTGATGCCTGCCATGTACCCAGATTTCTTGAGCTCAATGTTTCAATAGGCTTGTCCTTTGTTCTTTTAGAAGCTAATCTGTTTTATAGACTACCTATTTAGTGGCCAAATCGTATGGGCTCATAGACAAAATACAATTGGATAGTGAACTTCTACAATTGCATAGAAGATGTTTTTATTAGATCTTCGACTTAAAAGTTAAAACGCATTGACTAACCACCTTCTTTGCAACAAACTACTTTGACGCTTTTTTTGATCCATTATACCCAAATGTGAGAACTCCGATACTAGTAGTGATGCTGCACTGAAAAAGGCGAGATATAGCAAATATGAACACTGACTTCAAGAGACATTCTGCTAGTCTCTTAACTGAAAGAACCAGTTCACAAAAAAAATCAACTGTAGAAGAAGTGAAATCCTGAATATCTTTATTTCTATGCATTACGATAGATAACATAGTTTATATGTAGAAATCACGGGATATGGACCTCACTATTGGGATTTCATTATTTTTCTTCTAGTACATCTTAAAAACCTGTTGTACATGCCTAAACTCTCCTGATAGATAATAAATATAGTGCTATTAAAGAAAGACTCTGAAGTGTCATCATCACCACATTATTTACTGTCAGTATTGATTCTTTTTTGTTGTTTTTTGCTTTTCAATAATTCTTCTATGTACTGAGTTAACCTTGTTTGAAAATTGTAAATTCAGACTCTTCAGATCACATGTGTATTGAGAATTGTAACATAAGTATGTAAACTACTGGCTGCATCAATAGCAGGAGCAGTTGTCATTTTTGCCCTGGTGTTGTTTTGTTCTCTGATGAGAGGCCACAGTGGCTTTGCGGATATGCAGAGAGATGACAAGCCTCTTCTGACAATGAGTGGAAGTGGCTTTTCTGCTAGTAATCACAGTTAGTGTTACTCTTTTCACTCTTTCAATGATACTTTTTTAATTGATCTGAAAGGAAGTACATATTACTGATCTCTCAAAAAATACAATCTGTTAGGTTCTTCAAGTAGTGCTGATATTAGGGATGTTAGAAGAAATACAGCTTCCAACAACTCAGCTCAAGTTCATGAGGGACACGGCAGTTCTTTGGTTTTTATTTCAGAACATGGTCCTGATGCTGGAAATGCTGAAGGACTGCATGCTGAGAAACTTACTGCTGGAAAGTCAAATACCCAACACATTTCTGTATGTATACAATACACAACATATTTCTTGGAAAACACACAAAATAAAAATATTTCCTTGATTGCCATACACTTACCCAAATGTTAACTAATGATAGGTTCTGACTACACTTACCCAAATGTTGCTACAATGTTTATATATGCCTATTAGCTCAATATGGGAGAGCATTGCGTGGCAACACGCAAAGATGTAGGTTCAACTCCTACATAGGCAAATTTCAGGCATGACTATAATCTAACCATCTTGTAGACAAGATACAGACTAACAACACATCACCACCAGCAACCAAAATTCTTCAACTTGCTACATCCACATATTCAAAATTGAAACTGTTGAACTAAACCAATATGTGGGTGCAAACAAAAAGAGCAGCAACTTCAACTCATCAGATTAAGTCATCATTCATCGATAACTAAAGACCCACATTATTCATCGACAACTAAAGACAAACATTATTTCCAAGAAAATAAAAGTTAATCATTCATCATTCTAATTCAATATTAGCAACTACAAATTAAGTCTTGTTGATTTTCTCACTGGTTGTGATGATGATGCTTGTTGTTTCTTCTTGCTCATAGTGTTTGTTCCTTGTGATTGCACTGATTCAGGGGTAGGTTGAGTTGCAGATTGTGTCACCTTCTTCTTCTTAGTACCAGATGTGGAAGCATCTCCCTGTAAAGCAATCCTCTTTTTCTCCTTGGCAGTAAGTCCTCCTTTGCATGTCAACCTGTTGTGACCAAACTCATGACAGTTGGTGCATCTAATAGTTGTGGACCTTTTTTCCTTTTCTTCCTCACCAATTTCCCTTCTCCTGTTTCTTGGGGGCCTACCTACACCCCTTCTCAATGTTGGTGGCAAAATCTTTGGCTCGTCACTCTCTGGCCAATTATCTTGATCTGGAATTGACTTAATGGTCTGACCATAAGTCTACTTGTAGACTCCCCCATAGTACCAGGTGCTAGTGTACATGTATGGATCTTCTTGAGCATATAATAATGCTCTTATTGCATGCTTACAAGGCAAGCCTGATATTTGCCACAAACCACAAATGCAAGTTCTCTTGTTCAAACTCACTGGCAACATGGACTTCCCATCTCCGATCTCAAACTCCCCTGGACCACTCTCATATGCTTTGCACATTCTTGAGTCTAACACCAACTTCTGGATTCTTCTAACTATGTTCGGGCAAGGTTCATTGTCGTTCCAATCACCCCTTTTGCAAGATTGCAGTACTCTCTTCAAATGCCAAACAAAGAATCTCCAACTCTCCTTATCTTCAGCACTGACTATGGCCCAAGCAAAAGGGAAAAGCTCATTATTGGCATCAATGGCAACTGCAGATAGCAAGACTCCCCCGAAGTTACCCTTCAAATGAGCTCCATCCACTCCAACCAAGCTCCTACACCCTGTAGCCAATCCATCAATTGCTCCCTTCAAGCTAATGAATATACTAGAGAATATTAGAGCCCTAAGTGGTCCTTGTCTAGTTTTCCATGCACAGTTGGCTATAAAACCAGGGTTTGTGCTCCTAACCACCTCACAGTACTTGGGCAACCAAGCATAAGACTCATCATGGCCACCATTAATTTCCCTCAAAGCCATAGTTCTCATCTTGTAGAGTGTGCTAGTAGCCATTTGAACTCCATACCTCTGCCAAAGAAGCTCATTCAAAGTCCTCCCAGGAATGTCATTATTTGCCCTAATGTCATCCATTAACTTCTCAGCTGCCCAAGCCACATTGACCAATGGATTCCTATCATCTAAGCCACTGCAGGTGTGCTCACAGTTCTTGATACTCTTGATGGCCCAAGTCTTACCATCAGGGAGTATGCTACTATGCAGCCTCCAATAGCAGTTGAAGTCCTGACAAGTTACAGTTAATCTCCTAGGTGTTGACCTCTCAACAACTATCCCGAACCCACATTGAATGCAGTAGTCCCTTAATACCCCCTTAAAATGTTGTTTGTCACTAAACAACATCCAAGCTTTCAATACAATGTTGCCCCATTCTTCATCCTCTAAAATACTCTCCATTCTCGTAAATTCTCTTGAAGTATGACTCGTCATTGTCCACATCATTTTGCCAGAATTCATCTTCATACGGATCATAGCTATCATCAATTATTATATGTTCATCATCACCATAATTCTCCTCATCATCTGTCTCTAGAGAGTCATGCTCATAATCATCTAAAGGGTCTCCTTTTCCTTTCTTCTTATTCCTGCCACCATCAGTCATCACCAAGGTCTGATCATCATTATCATTTTCCAAATCATCTAAACTTTCCGCTTCATGGGGTTCTGTGAGGTGAGGAGTAGGTTGGATGACAATTCCCTTCCTAATAGCTGTCGTTTTAGGTATCTTTTTCAAAAAAAATGGTTGAAGTATTGGACTTATTTGACTGTGGAGGGATGATAGGTCGAAGGATAAGTGGCGCATTTGAGAAAGATGTTATTTGAGATATCACATGTGGTTCTGATTGACCAACAGTTTGTCTTGTACTGGTTTGCTTATTCCTCCAAGGTTGAAGTTTCTTTGTTTTTTTGCTCAAAGCTTTTTTTAGTTTAGGGTGTTCATCCAAATAATTTTGGATATCTTCCCAAGTTTCATCAGTGGCATGGTTTATCCTGTCCATATCATCATTGTTCACAATAGGCAAGGGATTAGAGGAAGGAATTGGATCAGGGGAAGGAACTGGATTACTATGATCAGTGTTTGTTTCCCGAAGACATTCTTACCCTTTCCTAACCCTTGATCAAACTTCAATTTCCTAGCAGCTTGAACACAATCACTTAGCTTATCTAGGTAATCAACATATATATATATATATATATATATATATATATATATATATATTATATAATAATATATATATATATATATATATATATATATATCACTTTACTTTTACTAAATCTCTGCAACATTGTCATCAAATCATTATCATTATGAATTTTGACCCCGTCTTGCTTATAATAGTAGTAAAAGGTAGGAAATTCAGGCATCTTATAGTTTTTCTTCCTAAACTCATCCTCATAATCATTTATTAGATCAATCCACATCACTTTATCAATATCGTCAATCATCAAATCAACCGTGTTACCCATACAACCTAATTTCAGCATAATTTCATCCATTCTGCAAAACACAATAGCAACATTAGCAAATAGCATATTTATTTTAATTACACCAGAAATTAGTTTTTTTTTTTTTTTTTTTTTTCAAGTGTATTGTAGCATCTCCAAGATGAAATTGTTGAAACTAAAAAGTAAAAACAACAAATAACGTAATTGAGAGAAACCAAATAACAACTTGCTTACATTCATACTCTCATAAGTTTTTCTTATATAACTGCAACCTTAAATAGAAAAATATATAACTAAAAAGGCTAAGAATCAGGAACACAATACCCCATGATCTTAACAACTAAGTCTAACCCATTACTACATGACTCCTACTATATCCCACGAAAGACTTCAAAAACTAACAAACTACAAAGTCTCCGGCCAACTACCCTAAATTATAGCAACTACATTATAAAATCAGCCTAGCAAACGTTTGAATCATTAACTAACAGAAATTATTATCCAGCATCACTTTTTATTAGCAGCATGCACAATCATCCAGCATTCACAATCACCTTTGCTATGTAGCACAAAAACGGAAAAATATCCAAAACAGGGGAACCCAATATTGTATCGAAAGATAACAAAAAACTCAATTGAACTTCAAGGATTGATTGATAATGATGCTATAGAGTTAGTAGCAGGCAGTACCGAATTTAATGATTGATTGATAATGATGCAATAGAGTTAGTAGCAGGCAATAACGAATTGATAATGATTCAAGTAGCAGGCAGTACCGAATTTACGACAACAAGGCGCAAAACGTTAGTAGCAGGCAATACCGAATTTACGACAACAAAGAATTTCATATTGATATAGTAGCAGGCAGCGAGTTTACCTCAATTGTAACCTAGGATTGATTGATAATGATGCTATAGAGTTTGCATTAAAAAAAAAAAAAAGGAGAGAACAGAGGGATCACGGCAAAGAGAGAATTTCAGTTTGAGAATGAAAACGTGATTTTTTAATCAATGGGAGAGGGTTTTTTTTGGGTCTTAGGATAATTAACTAGAGGCTAAGTTAGTAAATTTACTTAAAATATATGGTTAGCTAGGTTTTAAGTTAATTAAGGTCACTGAATATAATTAGTTAAAGTTGAAGGTCACTTGATATAAAATTTTTTTTGGCCTACCACCAAATAGAAAAACTCAAAATACAAGGCCGCCACGTAAAATTTCCCAATTTTTTATTTCAAATTTTTTTAAGAAGGGCTGCGCTTTTCTTCAAAAGCGCAGCCCTACATAACAGAAGGGTTGCGCCTTTGAAGAAAAGCGCAGCCCTTCTGTTATGTAGGGCTGCGCTTTTGGAAAAAAGCGCAGCCCTTCACTAGTAGGTCCGCACTTATAGATAAAGCGCAGCCCTTCTTTTTCTTTCCCCTAGTGATTTTTTGTGAGGGGTTTATAGGCGCCACTTTCGTGCGATATTTTTTTTGCCTTTGAGGAGAGAGAATGAATAGGGCCCACCTTTTTGCACTTTCCATCTGATAACTAAGCATACAATGATCATCTCATCTTACAACACAAATTTTAAACTTTTAGTCATCGATTAAAATTTCAAAGTTTCCCATCATTTCAAAGTTAATCACATCTACTTTTTACACCTCCCTCTATATATATAAGGAGAGGAATCCACAAGAAATTTATTGTTTCAATGCACAAAAATATCAGCCCACAGGCTTAAGTTAAATATGAAATTAATCATCAGCACCCATTGTACACAGTTCATCTTCTTGCAACCCAAAAAAAATACAGCAACAATAGTAGCATCCTCATCCGAGCAAAAACTAGCCAAAAGATGAAGCAGATGCATTCTTTGCAATAGATCAACTACTTGATGAAGAGGGCCGGGGTTAGTAGCACCTACAACTACTGAAGAAGAAATGTGGGTCAATACATTTGTTAGAAAAAAATTTGGAAATCTAAAAAACAATCAAAGAGGTTACATCAGTTTTCAGCTTCTTGGCATGATGGAAAATGCTGGGAAGTTACCATAGGGGAAATTTTGAATGAGTTGATTGAGCAAGTTAACCTATCATTTATAAACTTTGATTCCCAATTTCATTAGGTACACATGGATTCATTTACAACATGTAATGGTATAAGCTCTCAAGGTCAAAGGAGGGAACAACTACAAGAATCCATATGTGGGGAAGGCTAGGTTGGAAAGGTTGGGGTTACTAAAGGAGAATGTTGAAGTTGATCAAGAAATCATTAATGGGGCTATTGCATATCTTAATGTAGTCACAACTGATTTTTCAGAAGTAATGGAAGAATACATAGAAGTTGATGCAGATTAAAAGAAGCATGAAGATCACTCCCTCTTTTAACCACTTTTGATTAAGGTTAAGCTAAATTGTGTAAACCTGTTTTTGTTCAGTTACCTAGATTTTAAGCCTTCAAGTTAAACATTCCTTTTTGTTAGGTTAACTATAGTGGTTAGAAGGTCCTTTTTATAGTTATGTGATGACAATCACTAGTTACATTCATTTCGTTGATCCTAATTGTAAAAATGAACTTAATGGAAGGTATCTTATGTGTATGTTTGTCAATTATTAATGAGACTCAATGGTTGGGAAAAAAATGTTGTGTTATTATCCTATTGAATGCATGCTTAATAGAAGGTCCTTTATGATGTTTGTTACCTCAAAGTTGACAACAAGGAGTAATGTTAATGGTGTAGCACCAACATAGGTCCATTGTTGCAAACACAACAATTCAAACATCAAAATCAATTATATGTTGAGTCCTTTCATCACTTGGACATCACCACATACAGGATTCAAACCAAAAAAAAGGGATAGAGACACCCATGTTTGTTACTTCTCCCTATGGTCATTGAGGTTTTATTCTTACATGCACGCACACACACACACAACATTATCCAGGAATGGCTTCTCAAGCTCAAAGGGACTCATACATATCCAACACATACAAGTCAAGGACATATGCAAAAGTAATAGCAAGAAATCAAACCTCAGGCATATCAAACCCCAACATCACATATGATGAACAATATCAATCCTTCAATCCAATCCAACCCAACAGTCACAACATCCAACCCAACAGTCACAACATCCAATCCAACAGCAACAAAAAATAATCCAACAACAACCCAAATGAATCTAATATCCAACAAATTTCATCCTCTAATCCAATCCAACAATCACACAAAATAATCAAACACCATCTAAAAATCCAACAGCCACACAAAAATCCAACATCATCACAAATAATAATCCAACAACAACAAAAATGTATCCAATACCATCACAAATAACCAACAGCCACACAAAATAATCCAACATCATCACAAATAATAATAAAACAGCAACAACCAGCCATCCATCAACAACAAAAAAATTATCCAACAGCAACTCAAACGAATCCCACATTCAATACAATCCATCCTCCAATCTAATCCAACAACCATAACAAAAATCATAATCATAAACCATCAAAATGTATAATCCCAGAGCAACATAAACATAATCCCACATACAAATTCAACAAAATGCGACCCATCATACACACCCACATAAACATAATTCCCACAACAACAAAAAAATGAATACCCCACATGCAAATGTTAAAAAGAACAATTCACAAGGAAAACGAAAAAAAAGATATGCGAAAGTTAGAGATTAACCTTAAAATTATTTGGGTTCCTCTGCCAAAGTAAATCAGATAGTCTCTGATTTGTTGGGGACTCATCATCAGATGTTAAAATAAAAACATGATCATGACCTCCATAAGCATCAGAATCAGAATTAGGCATATATCCCAAAATTTGAATGGAGGAATCCTCACTTGAAGGAGAAATTTTCACTTCTTCCTTCTCCTTAACTGGTGAAGAAGGTTCAACAATTTTCACCTCAACCCCTCTTGTTTTGCACAAGTACGAACACTTAGAAAACCGACATGCGTCAATTTTTGGGACTCAAGTTTCAGTTCCTTGGCTTTCCCCCCCAGATCTACGCTCCCTAAACTCAAACTTCAACTAACCCACCGCAGGCAAACCACATACCACAGTCCACTCAAACTTCTTGGCCTCATTGATGTTGTCAATGGCTACCCCTAAATCCACAACCGCTTCGAGACTCAACCATTGTGTAGCCTCGCCACTTTCGTACAAGCAAGTGAAGTGTGCGAAATGCGATGCTTCAAAAAGTTGAAAACACAGATTCATGAAAATTTTCCTATCCAGATCTTTTTCCATTGCAAGAAGTTCTAAGGGGCTCAAGGTTAACCATTTTGACCGGAGAATTATGAGAAACAAGGACAATGTGATATGGAGAGAGAGAATTCACCGCTTGAGGGAGAAGAGAAGAGTACAGTAGATTTAGGGTTTGACATTTTCGGGAAATTGGGGATAATTTAAGGGGGGGGGGGGGGAATTTAGGGTTCTGATATGAGAAGTTGGGGGAAGTTATTGCAGATCATAAATGGGGGTGTTTGAAGCTTTTTAATTTTGAATTTTGGGAAGGGGGATAGATTAGATGTTTAATTTTGGTGGGAATTATTAAGGGGTTGGTTCATTTAGGTTAGTAATGTAATGTGGGTTAGGGAGTGGTAGTGATATTTTAGGGTTTTTTTGTAATGACATTGTTGTAATTATGTTGAAATTTCATAACTAAAATTAGTAAGTTTTAAAATGTTGCATTTTTTGTGTTACGTCCCAAAATGACAAATGTTGCATTTTTTTTGTTATGGAGGAAGTTAGGGTTGTGAAAAACTGACACAACCCGTATACTGAACTCGAACCTGACCTGAAATAAGCGGATTTGGATTGAGATTTTGACCCATTTAAGTAAATCGGTTGACACGACTTACCCATTTAATTAAATGGGTTAGGTTAAGGTTGACATTTTCAACCCGAAATTAACCTGCTTTGACCTGTTTAACTCATTAAAATATAAATTTCCTAAAAAGTAGTGTTAAAGTTGGTGAAAATTTTAAAAATACTAATCATAAGACACAAATACCGAAAAAAAAATCTAATCATGCATACTTTTATGTGAATTTATGGTTGAAAACTAATAAATTTTAATAAAAATTTAATAGTAATAGATATGTAAATGGATTAAACGGGTTATATGGGGCAAAAAAATGTTGAGCTTTTCAACTCATTTAATAAACGGGTTGAGTTTGAATTGAGACATATTCAACCCATTTATTATTAATCCGAATACGATCTGACCTAATATGTTAATCAGCCATAAAAGATGTACATATCGTTGTTTTAGGTAAGACTAGTAGACTAGTAGACTAGTAGTAAGTCTAGTAATTAGGCAAAGCGCAAAGCTCATACTCAGCCCTCAAGTGATCAAGTCAGGTGTTCGCAACTCGCAAGTAATTGGAGTCCACTCGGCCACTCCTCAACCTCAATACCTCATCAATTGATCATCTAGTCCAGTAAACTTTGGTATCAAAACGAAGACAAAATCGATAACCTTTAAATCAAAAATCGGCAGAAACAAAATCAGGCGCAAGAAATCAATTAAGGTGGAAGATGCGCCGAAAATGTTGTGGAAAGAGATTACGAGTAGAGATGAAGGTAGATTACGACCTAATTCTTTCTCCCGTCGCCTTCGATCTCGTCGTATTTCCTCTCTTCAGCTTTCCAACTTCAAAGAATTCGTTTCTCCGCATCGCGGCGCCATTAATTCTCTCCAGGTCCCTCTCAATTTACTTTTTCAATTCTTAATTTTTCGAGCTATGTGTATTTTACTTTTAGTCGGATTATTATTCGCTAAACTAGACTTGTAATGCCGTAATCTACGAATATGTGTATTAAAGATGAAATTTACAATTTTTCTACTTGTTATTGATCTTCAAAACCTTAAAATTGTTCGTAATTTGGGAAGAAAATAAGTGTTTAGTGTTCATCTTATCGTTGTTCTTGTTTGTCCATCATTTGGTAGGATGTTGTCTGACAATCCGACATTGTACGGTGCATTTTGAGTTCATATTAGTTTCAATATTAAAGGTCTAATGAGTTTCGTTAAATAAGCTCATAAGTTTCATTAAGTTTGATAGAATTTTTGAGGCGCATGCGGAATCCTACTGTACTCACAAATATAATTTTACCATTTCATAAATTGCAAAGTATTTGATTACATCAAAAGAAAGCTGTAGAACAATATATGTTACTTAAATAAGCTCATAAGTTTCAACAAGTTTGATAGAATTTTCGAGGCGCATGCGGAATCCTACTGTACTCACAAATATAATTTTAATTTTACCATTTCACAAATGGCAAAGTATCTATATACATATATTAAAAGGCATGCATAAACAAGAAACTGTGCCACGTAGTGCTCTCCCTAGGGAGTTTTAGTTCATGTAATGTAATCCATGTACAATAAATTTTTTTATAAATTGCATAGTATAAGGGTTTGATCCCGAGACTTCAAGTACATATACTAAAGTCTTAACCACTAGATTAAATTGTATTTAGTGTTATTATCATAAAGTATTATTAATAAATGAAATTTTTTCTTATCCGGGACATACCCCGGGCCTAATAAGTAGTTTGATTACATCAAAAGGTCTAGAACAATATAATTTACTTAAGTAAGCTCATAAGTTGCTATAATTGTAGTGTACTCAGAAATATAATTTTACCATTTCAGAAATTGCAAAGTATTTGATTACATCAAAAGGTTTGGAACAATATATTTTACTTAAATAAGTTCGTAAGTTTCTATAAGTTTGATAGAATTTTTGGGGCATATATGGAATCGTAGTGTACTCACAAATGTAGTTTTACCATTTCAGAAATTGCAAAGTATTTGATTACATTAAAAGGTCTAGAACAATATATCTTACTGGGAGATTTATTCCTCACCTACACAACTTATACTTTGTGTGGGCACTCTTATTGAGGAACACTTAGCTCCACTCGTGTATTTACAGGAGCTCTTAGCTCTATACAACCCTAATTTTGGTGTGAGCTCTTGGCTCACTTCTCTAAATTTGGTCAAGTTTTGTGTAGGAGTTCTCCATGCTCGAGAACAAATGTTTTCACTCAATTTATACTATTCCAAGCTTTATTTAAGCTTTGTTTTCTCCAAACTTCTAGAATAGTCCATTACTATTCTGCCATGGATATTATACAACAAATTCTAAAATTTTTCTTTATACTTGAAGATCTATACTAATAATTTATCTTCTCAATATTTTACTTCCCTTCAAGTTTGTTCTAGATTATTCTAAAAATATCATTAGTCTAAAATGCTTCAACAATGTTCTCACCCTTTATAAAATTACTTCAAAATGTTAATATATGTTAAGATAAGTTTGGTTCAAATAAGTTTGGATAAGTTGAGGAAACAAGGTGGAGAAAATGCAACCATAGTTTGATATGCTATTAACTTTGTAAGCTGCTATTAGATTAACTCTGGGAATATTCATATTTTTTCTTTGCTTAATAGGATCAAATATGACTATGGATTTTTCTTTTTTCAATAATCTTTTTACCCTAAAAAAAACTTTATATGAAAGTCTCATATTCATACTTGTTTTTCCTTATTTGAAGTTATTGAACCTTAGTTGGACTAACATAAGTTTTGAATCTAACTTGGATAGCCCTTTGCTAAACTTATTGTCTCGTATCAGAGCTTATATATCCTTATTTGAACTTATTATCATGAAATCCGAATTGTTAAGGTGAAAAGAACAAAGCCTACATGTATTATGTCCCCCATTTTCCGTTGTTTGTCCTGCTTCACTTTTCACGGATATTAGGTTAATTTAATAGGCAGTGCATAATTTTCATAAAGATATAATTGATAATCAGAGCATTCATTTTGAAACATCCTAAAAAGTCAAAGCAGAATGAATGTTATGAAATGAACAGGAGCATGTTTTCTTACTTCACACAAGGAAGAATTTTGTTTGGATATTGATCTTGCCTTATTGAGAGAGCTTTGTGTCACATGTTTTCATAGAAAATCAGGTTGATTTAACAGAGGGGCGATATTTGCTTTCCGGTGCTTCAGATGCATCTGCTGCTGTTTTCGACGTTCAACGTGTCTCAGGGTTTGAGGATGGAGGCCTCGTTGCAAAGCACAAGTGCCTTTTTGTTATTGATAAACAGCACCAACAAGGACACAAATATGCCATATCCTCAGCCACATGGTATCCAATTGACACTGGGCTGTTTGTTACTGGTTCCTATGATCATCACATCAATGTTTGGGATACGAACACTACTCAGGTACTTGTCTTTGGTACACTTTCCTACCCAGTTGTTTAGTTTTTTCATTTATGCTATAGTAATTGAAGATTACTAATTTAGACTGTTGCCAGATAGGTGGTTATGAATTTTAAGATGCCTGGAAAAGTTTACAAGACTGCCATGAGTCCTATTGCTACCTCCCATATGTTGATAGCGTCTGGAACTGAAGATGTTCAAGTTCGTCTTTGTGATATTGCTTCAGGGGCATTTTCTCATACGTTGTCTGGCCATCGTGGTATGCTTATAACTCACAAGAATCAAATATATGTCTGAATTATTGAGTATTATTATGTGGTGTCGAGCATAATACATCATCTAGTCATCATGGTCCAAGGAAAGGTGTCTTTCTGTTTTCTGGTTGTCCTTCCATGGACTGGATAAATATGCATAGATGAGTTTTTCTGTGTATAGTGTATACAGCCAAAGATCCATATATTTTGGACTTTAACACTGAAAGGGGGGGGGGGGAACTAGTTTTTGCCCAGATGGAGATCTGTTTTCAGTTTGAGATTAACAAAACGATAAAAATTAGTTCTTGTGAAGTACCATACAAATGGTAAACACTCTAAGCTTCGGTTATTGATGTCATGTTGGCTGAACTTTAAGAGGTTTAACCACAAAAGTCAAATGTGGCATATATAGCAATTATTATGTCTTGCAGTGGAAGATATAATCTTGCACACTGATAAATGAAATGTAATTTAGCTCATTATTCTGAGTCTGCTTCTCTATTTTGGGTTAGTTAATTGACCATATTTGGAGGAAAGTTGCCTTTATAGAGATCTCATTTGGAATCATCACTCTGATGGCAGATGGTGTAATGGCAGTTGAATGGTCTACATCAAGCGAGTGGGTTTTGATGACAGGTGGCTGTGATGGTGCCATACGTTACTGGGATATCAGACGTGCTGGATGTTTTCTGGTTTTGGATCAGTCCAAATCTCAACTTGGCAGACGCCCACCGTTGTTAGAACGTTCAGTTGCTGACAAGGTTTCATTTATACCATTTTCTGCCTTTTCTTTAGCCCTGGATTATGTAAATATCATCCTTAAAAGTTCTTTTGTGTCAGACTCGAGACAAAAGGTGCTTGACAGTCTTTATGGGTGATAATTGCTTTTAAGTTCTACAGTCTTTATGGATAATTGCCTTTAAGTTCTTATTCAGTGTGCTGAGGATGGCATCAAGCATGTCAAGAAGTATCAGTTTGTAGATGATGCAGACTAGACAGCTGAGGCTGTCAGTAACAATGCTACATTCTGAATTCATATCAATATGATTTATTGTCCTGCTTCAGGACACTCGAAGTCATATCACTAGTATAGCGCAGGGACACTGGAACTGATGATGTCTAGGATGGGGGGATAAATCATTTTTTTTCTTTCATAATTTTTTGAACCAGGATGTCTTTGTTAATCGTAAATCTAAATCATGTGTTACATTTCACCTGTTGTCTAAACTCTAAACACAATTGTGTCAACTCTAGGCAGCAACATCTAAGGCAACAGGGCAGAGTTCATCTGCAAAGAATAGGGGACAGCAGAAGAAAGTTTCTCTTGGTAATGATACAAAGCTTTTTGCTGTGTCTAGAATGCCTTCTCAACTAAAGGGGGGATATTCAAAGCAAAGGCGCCATCCTGGCATGATGTCAAGTCAAGATCATGCAACTGCGCACTATGGTGCTGTCACAGGCTTAAAAGCAACTGAAGATGGCATGTACCTTCTCAGTGCAGGTAGTAATGCTCTGTGTTTGAGGGAACAACTTGTGATTGTTTATCGTTCCACTGGAAGAAAATGTGTCCTAGATGCAAGAAAAGTCAGTGGTTAAGAACATAGTTTAAAATTTTGTCATTTATAATTTCATTTTCAGGTTCTGATTCAAGATTAAGATTGTGGGATATTGAATCTGGCTGTAACACACTAGTGAATTTTGAAACTGTGCGATTGCAAAACAGCAAAGGGATACAGATGGCTGTGGCTCAGGATTCGTCTCTTGTGTTTGTTCCTTGCATGACATCTGTGAAAGTAAGGTTTCTCTTGTGTATTCGATAGACCTCCCCATCAAGGTTAAGATTTGCAGTCTTACGATTTTGTGTATCTTCAGGCATTCGATCTTTGGTCTGGCAATACATCTCTGACTTTTCGTGCCCACTATGAATGTGTAAATTGTTGCTGGTTTAATGATCAAGATCAGGTAAGACACTGTTTCTTTATTATGCTGGCAAAACTCTTCATATATGATGCCTTCTGCCTAGTTGATGCAGTGAAGCTGAGAGTAGATAGAAATAAGGCCTATGTGATGTCACATGATCAATCTCGAGATGCTCTGATGTTTCATGGAGGATGTTGTATTATGGAGAATACTTGGTGGAAATGAACTCTAATACTAGAATATACTCCCTCCTCCATAGTATAGTGCTTGCATTCCTTTTGGGTGTCCCAAAATATTGTGCCTATTTTTTTTTTATCATTTTATTTGGACTAAATTACCTTTCATTTCTACATAAACTTTTCAAAATACCCGTACTTTTCTTTCAAATTATGTGCCCCTATTTATTGTTTTACTCCATTCTAAGGAACATTTATTGCTTTTTGATTTTATTTAAAGGAAAAAGAAAATAAAATACTAGTTCCAAGACAAAAGTGCCAAAAGTCCACTTCCTTAATATATTTTTTTGAAAATCCTACTACCACTTCAATTTTCCTTAATTCCCGTGAAAAATCACAAGTGAGCACTATATTATTGGACGGAGGGAGTATTTGTTTGGCCCGAGCCTTCCTTTTTCATATTTGCGTGATACCTTTCAATTTATTCAATTTTTTGTGGTGAACTTATGTGAAGGAAAATAGATTGTAGCATCTGAAATCTCAGCTAGTTTTTTATTCCAATTCAGAAATTACGAATTTTTTTTGGGGTTGGTACGCAACAGGTCTCTTGTTGGGGTCTTATGACTCTTATATCAGGAATGTCAGCGAGGGTTTTAACTTTTAAGCACGGAGTTGGGGGGTACGCTAGGGATTGAGGACTGAGGAATCGAACATGGGTGGTGAGTGTGAAGGCAAATGCTCTACCACCTCAACCAACCCAACTCAAAAGATTAGCAATTCAAATTTCGGGTTTCATATTACTTGTCATTTCAAAATACCAACTTGTTGCTTTACAAGAATAATGGCAATCAATATTTTTAATTGATCACTCTAATTATCAAATTCTCAGTTTATGTGCATTAAACAAAGGGATTAGGTGATGTATTATACATAATTTTGTTCCTTCTATTTAAATATTATGATTTTCTTATACATGTTGTATTCAGGAGTTGTATACAGGTGGAAATGATAGGCAGATTCTTGTCTGGTCTTCATCTGAATTATGTCCTGATGATATGGTAATCTTGTGGTCACTTTTTTTTCCATCTATGGCAATTATTTATGATTTGGGATTGTTCTACTTCAAAAGACAGATTTTATGTCAAAATAACAAACAAAGAAGCAAGTTGGTGTGCTCCGGCTGCCGCATGTTCAAGAAACATTAACTGGAGATTTTTTTTTTTTTTTTTTTAAAAAGAAACTCTAATAGTAGTTGAGTTGTAGAACTGTCCCTCCAACAACTCTTTAGGCTTTCTTTGCACTTGAAACAGTCAATGAGTTGGAAAATCAGGAAGTAGTAACGCTGGTTATTGTAATCCAACAGGATAATAGGACCGCGAAAGGAAAACTTCCCCTTAAAGATGAAGATAATTGGAGTGATTAAACGATCATTTGCGACGAAGAGGTTATTTATTTTCCCTTCCTAATACGATGTTTTCAGATAGTCTCCTGGCATTGGGCTACAGATGATATTTCTGAGTTGGTCGCTACTAGCCCTTAAGATTTGTTATTTCATGATATTCCGTTGTGTCTTAATGGACTCCAGGAATTATTCTTCAAAGGTGTGGTAAACTACAAATGTATCTCAAGTTTGACATCTCGCATCTGTGTTATGTAGTATCACATTTGTTGCTGGACTGATATACTTGATGTCATGACAAAATTATAGGCTGATGAATCATTGATCTCGAGTGTTGATAATTCAAATGTAATGGTCATTGGCATATAATTTAATGTATCTACATAAGGTGAAAATAAATCCTGGTCATCTTAGGAAATTTCTGGTCATGTATTCAAATAATGTGTGATAATTCAAAGTCATGTGATCAACCCTTTTCAAATTCCTGGATTCGACATTGTAGGATCATGATATGGTCACTCATGATTGATCATTGTTCATTCCTAGGAATTCTAAAAAGGACCATGAAAAACATAGAGTGAATGAGATTAAAATGGTGATTTTCATGGTATTTTTGGTATGTATATCATTCTAAAAAAAATAGGGATAAACAACATGAGATAAAACTTAAAAGGAGTATTTGAATATATAGGCTTTGTTTTGTTTAACTTATTTTAATTTATTTCAGAAAAGATAAGATAAGATAAAATAATTGATTAACTTATTTTTACTTATTTCATATAATATAAGATAAAATAAAATAAGTTGAATCAAACGGATCTCGAGTTCTCGACGTCAACTCAAAGAATAATGATTCTGATACTCTAACGAAAAATACACCGTCAACTCAAAGAATAATGATTCTGATACTCTAATGAAAAATACGCCGTTATCTCAAAGGATAATGATTTATGATTCTAACACTCCAACAAAAAATAATGTTAGATTGGTGGTTGAGCGATTTGGTTTAACAATAATCTTGCTAGGTAGAGAGATTGGAGTGGAAATTAAATGATTGAGACTTTGAGCGACAAGAGGTAAAGGGTAGGTAAGAGAAGATAAGCTTTATCAATTAATGCTTGCTAAAAGAGGGAGTTTTTAGAGAATTTTCTTACTTTCTAAAATAAACTTGTTTATATAGCACCTAAAACTTAAGACGGGAGGGATTACGACCTCATTGATGCTAATATGCTATCATGCGAGTGATTTTGACTATTTCCTTACATTTTCACAAAAAATATCTACTAATTTGTCACTATACTATGCAAACAATCTATATTACAATAGTAGTTTGTGACTTTTAGCAATTATTTTTCCATTTTTACACAATCATGCTTAATAATCTTGACATGTAATACTTCCTCTCTTTTCTAAATATTTGCAACCTTGACTTCCACCCTTTTCTAAATATTTGCAACCTTGACTCTCATAACTTTTCTTTTCTTTTTTCTAATACTTGCAATCTTGACATGTCATACTAATCTTGGTAAATTGTTTTTGCAAATATAGTGAAGAACAAATATAATCATGTAATGTGTTATTAGATTAGCTTCGCTGTATTTTTTCACTCAAGTTTTATCATAACGTTATACACATAAATTTCCTTTGTGTTTTTCTTTAATTTGGCAGCAAAGATGTAGAAAGTAAGTAATTCTTCTGTTGTAAATTAAGGCTCCGTTTGGTAGGTAGTAAAACGTTTTTCCGAAAAACTGTTTTTCTCCATTTTTAGGTTTACATTGTTTGGTTGGCAAAAGAGTGTAAAATCATTTTTCCTTTGGGTAAAATTACTCTCCCAATGATGGAAAACCATTTTCCTTTCAAAATGAATGGAAAATTGTTTTCCTTATCTCTCTTGTACACTTTTCTCACTACCTCCTTAATTTCCCTTTCACTTTCCTTTCATTTCATCATTTTCCTTACCTGAAACCAAACAACGGAAAACTAATTTTGAAATGGTGTTTTCCATTGTAAATTGTTTTCCATGAAAATCATTTTACATTGAAAATGTTTTACGCCCTATCAAACGTAGCCTAAGTGAAAACACTCCTCTCTTTTACGTGAGAGTTTTTTTAAAGAAGGGCTTCACTTCTCTTAAAACAGATAAGATCGAATAAGATAAGATAAGATCAGATCAAATTAGATAAGATAAAATAAATTGAAGCAAACCGAATCTTAACATGGATAGACATGAGACAAACCATTAATTCAAATATCTAGTTAGAGAAGTCCATCTACTAAATTTCTTTCCTATGGGCTATGGGCATATCTGCAACTATTCCTGCCGTACTCCGACTGGCAGCTCTAGCTAACAGATACGCCTACTAAATCTCAAACTTCAACTCTTATTCAACGTTTATATTTTCAATACTCTTTACCTCTTTTTAGAACTATATTATTTTACTCCATCTCAATTGTCTCCTTCTTCATCTATCACCTAAAATTTCCCAGAAACAACACAAATAAATGGCTAAAATTTCCCCAGATTTGGATCCCTCAATATGGAGCAAATTACCAGATGAACTCTTAGATTATATCCTTTGTTTTCTCTCTCTAAAATCCATCCTTAATCTCAGATCAACATGTAAACGCTTCAAATCTCTTCTCTTTAATCCTTCTTTTCTTTCCAAATTATACCCATCTTTTTCTTCATCTTCTTCTTCTCCATTTTCTTCTTTTCTTTTGTTATCTCATCCTCATTTTAACCACCATTTTCCTCTTTACAATTCTGTTTCTGCAACTTGGAGAGAATCCTCTTCATCACCTTCACTACTTAACCCATGTCCTTCATCTTCATCATCTCTTTTATCTTCTTCTAATGGTTTACTTTGTTTTCATCTTCAAAATTCATCAACTTTTTTAGTTTCTAATCTCTTATCTCGTTCTTCGACTCTTATCAAATCTCCTAGATTATCCTTCACGTTTGAGTTGCTTACTCTAGTTTCTTCACCAAATGGGTTCAAGATCTTTGTATATTCATCAGAGTCTGTGTTCCTCTACGACTCTACGATCCGATCCTGGCGAAACTTTGGCGGGTTTGATTCAATATTGAATGATAATATTCACCAAGAAGGTGTTTACAGAGATGGGTATCTGTATTTTATAACTTCTTATCCTTATTCTATTGTCTCCTTTGATTTGGAAAAGGGTGTTTGGGGTTATCCTTTCGCCGAAATGCCGACAAATGAGCTCATTTTTGCTAGGATTGTGATTAGTGATGATTGTGAAGATGGTGCAGGGGGGAAGAATAAAATGTATGTGATTGGTGGGGTGGGAGGGAATGGGATTTCAAGGTGTTTGAAGGTGTGGGGATTTGGAGGGAAAAATGATGATAATAATAATTGGGTGGAAGTGGAAAGTTTGCCAGATTTGATGTACAGAAAATTGGTATCAGTTTGTTATCACAATTATGAGCATATCTATTGTTTTTGGCACAATGGTATGATATGCATATGTTGCTATAGTTGGCCTGAGATTTTGTATTATAGGGTTTCTAGGAGGACTTGGCATTGGTTGCCTAAATGCCCTGCTTTGCCTAACAAATGGAGTTGTGGGTTTCGTTGGTTTTCTTTTGTACCTAAGTTACATGCTTCTATTTGAGTTCATGTTTGATTATTGTTGTTGCTGAAAAAAAATTATGATATACCTGGGTGTATGATGAATGAACTCGTGGTTGTGGTTGTGGTTGTGAATTTAATTGCTCACTTTTGTTGTTGTGAGCTGACATTTGATGTTTAGATGTGTTATAATTCTATTAAATAGGTGTTAATGTCACGTTTTCTTGCTTCCCTTTTTCTGCATTTGTATGTCACTTCATTTACTTTGTCATTGGTTTTTGTTTGCTAAGGATGTAGTATTAAATGGATTATATGGTTAACTTAACTTTACAGAAATCCTAAAATATGGTGGATTTTTGAGTTTGATAATAATGGTGATGTGCGAGCTTGCTAACATAAGGGAGAAATGGTCCATGCTTAGCTCTATGATTCTGACTTTCAGCAGCATCAAAGTGCCAACAACGCCATGAAACTTTTCTTCCTGGTCTCGAGTGTATTAGAATATTGAGGTTTTACCAATTTTTGCATATAAACTACCGTTCAAAATGTCTTAAAGGAGGGAGTGATGCACTAGAAAAGTCCAAGTTTATCTTTTTGTTTTTGATAAAACTAGAGCCCAATCATTATTTACTGTCCGTATTTACTAAAATCACCCGTATTTTTTCCTTAAAATCCCCCCATACCCCTCCCCTTTCACCCCACTCTTATTCCATCACCTCTCATTCAACTTCACCTACTCCGTCTCTCTGACCTCCACAACCAGTGTACCACCACCATCGACAGACCACCACTACTGCTAGACCACCTCCACTGGCGAACAACCACCACTGGAGGCACACTCGTGCATAACCACCACCGTAGACCACTACCACCGCGGACCACCACCTCACTGTCGACGGAATGTGGTTAGTCTTTTAAAAAAAATCTGCCACCAACGCACAGTACCAAACTGTTTTTTCGTTTCCTCCACCGAGGAAAAGAAACAAAATTCCATTTCCTCCATGAAATGAAATTTTGTTTCCTTGGTAACATTGTAGATTTTTGTTACCATGGAAACGAAATGAAATTTTGTTTCCGTGCTAACGTGTAGATTTTTCGTTCCCTCCATGGAGGAAATGAAGATCTATTTCGTTTTGTTTCGTTTCCTCGATGGAGGAAACGAAAAAAAATTCGGCGGAGGAAACCAAACAAAATTTTCCAGCGTGTTACGTACTAACAACGAGGATGGTGGGTTTTTCCGGCGAAAAAATAACAAAAACTCGTGCTTTTTCCGACGTGCTGTGATGGTGGGTCTCATGGTGGTGTTGATGTTGCCTCTATCGTGATGGTTGATGCGGTGGTGGTCGTGATCGCCGATGTGGTGGTGTTTGCTATGGTTGTTGGGGTGGTGGTTGGGTGAGGTGAGAGAAAGTGAGAATGAGAGTAAGAGTAGGAGAGAGAGAGAGTGAGTGAGTATACATAGAAGTAGTTTAGGGAAATCTTGAAAAATGTACGGGCGATTTTAATGCGGGCTATTTTAATTATTATTAATGACAAAGCAACAGTCAATAGCAATTAGATTATCTTTAATAGCCCAAGGGTAAACTCCCACCCATACTCTAGTGGTAATTAAGATTGATGGGCCAATTTTTTAAGGCTTCTTGCTTCATAGTATTCGTTACTACCATTTTTACATCATAGTTAGCATTTATTATGATCCATTGAATCAAGCTCGAAAGGGTTTAATGATCATGTAAATGAAGGCCCAGTTATGTAAAGAAGCCCACAAGAAATAGTCAACAAAAGTCAATAGACAATGATCCATGAAAGAAAAACCCAATCGCCAGCAATAATCAAGAGATAATGGTTGAAAGTCAAGCAATGCTAAAGATGATGACGTAGCTAGAAGTTAATCTAATTATAAAGGCATGCAAGAACATGTGTAATGGAACGTGATTATCATGACGCCAGAAAATGGCAGTTGTGATTTGAATCATGAATCACTTCCCTCCAAGGAGCAGGGAAGTTCTACATGTCTTCGCAGTATAAATACAAGAAGGAACATCAGAATACGACCACAAACATATACACAACAAATGTGCAATTTACTTTCTTCTAACGTAGCTTTACCTAGATTAACCAACCCCCTTATGGGGTTATAGTTAGCCTCTAGCCTAGAATTAGAGCATGTATTGAGTTATCAAGTTTGTTCAATCTTCAATTCAAGTCGAAATCCATGGAGGTATTCATCTTCATGTTTGTCCTTTAATTGTCCAGTCTGGTCTATCTTTATGTGTGTTATAGAATCTTTCTAGAAGTTTGTGATGTAAGTGGGAATATTCAGCTTTAATTAATAGATTAAATATTGCATTGATCACCTTATTTAATACACGTCGCCTAAATTTATTAAGCGTTATAGCCTAATTACATTAGGCTATAACAAAGTACGTTAGCACGGTTTTATCAATTAAAACTAGTAACCCCTAGGGACTAAGACTCCCGTGACATTCAGTATCTAACTATTGTGTGTGCATTGACTTGTTTGCAAAGTCATCCGACTGAATTTGCACCAACAGTATCCAAGCCTTTTTAGTTCTTAGAGCAACAAAGAGGGATTATTCGAGTTCTAAGAATTCGAAAATTTTGATTCTTTTGCCGGAAGTATTTAATTTCTTTGTTAACTGATTTAGAGTGCTGAATAATTGTCTTCTTTTTAGTTTTGTAATTTGTGGTTTAAAAATATTTCATATATATGGTTCGGATATCAAATACTCAAATCTAACCCGGAAATTTTGGATCGGAATCGAATGATATTTGATAATGCATAATCCTACTTGAAGGGTGAGGAATTGATCTTCCTCTATCTAGGAGGCATTGGATTCAATTGGGCTTAAATTTATCCAATGCAAACCAAAATGTGACTCAAGAAAAAACAAAACATATAATAACTCCGCAGATCCACAGCATACATAGAAGATCAAACACATCTAACGTAGGCCATACAGTGAAATTTGCATAAAAACTTTAGTCTACTCCCTGCCACCTTGAAAAACCAAAGAAAACATTCTAGCACATGGTGCAACCTTTCATGTTTGAGATAAGCAGGCCAATAATAAAACATGAAAACTAAAGGCAAAAGTTGCAGCACCTCTTCAGTATATTCAGCAGTTTTGAGCACATGTACATGTACTGTGATGTACAGAAAAGCATAATTTGTTTCTGTTCGGCAATTTAAGTTCCAAACGAAGAAAGAGGAATATATCAGTAGAACTTTCAGCAACAGAATTAATGGTGTCGGCTCATTAGCACGAATTATGACCAGTTTTTTTAATAATGTTTGTCTATTATAGATTACTCTAGAATAAATTTAATTATGAGGTTTTTTTTTTCAAAATCATCTAATTGTCCGAGTGATGATAAGTTTAGTAGAATTTTTTGGCTCCCTTTTGGAAACATGTGGTAAGATGAATTTTCTATGAACTATCCTCGCACAGGGCCACTCATCCAGAGGCCCAACAAGCTCCAAACTCCCCCCCCCAACCAACATCATTGAAACGGTTTTTCATCAGATACTCTTGAGGTTTCTTAATATTCACAATATTTCACATGGTACCCTCGCGTTCTCCAAAATTCACCAAGTACACCTGTGGTTTGGAAAAATACCTGACGTGACCATATCGTTAACTTTCTGTTAAATATAACTGTAATAGCCCTGTTTTTAATAACGTTTATTTAAACGTTAAACATATTCATTAAGTTAATTATGTTTCGAAAATTATTATTTTATTTGAGTTGAGAAGTATGAATTTTATTGTGGTATTTGTAATATATTTATTGTTGTAATTTTATGAAAATATTATTATTAAAATTATTTTGGGTCTTATTGGCGACTAAATTGTGCGGTATTTGGTCAAAATGAAGTCAAAGTCGATTTTCCCTTCAATTCTTTTCCCCTTTGTCGGTTTGTTTATGTGGAGCAAAACCTCAACTTTTCCTTCATTATCCTCGTGACTCTCGAAGGAACCACCGAAACCCCAAATCAGATTTTCTCTCTCTCCTCCCCGTGAACCCTTCGTTTCTCTCACGCTCGCCTGCGTCGCGCCTCGCCGACGTTTTTCAAGGCTGCCGGAAATCTGCATCACTCTGTTCTCCTCTGTTTCGTTGCTGCTAGTGTTGTTCGTGGGTGTTCCCCTGTGTTACTGCTCCTCGTGCGTCGCATCGCACCACGATCGCAGCTTCGCCGGAGCTTCCCTCCTCGGCTGGCGCTGCTGTTGTTGGTCGTTGTTGCTGCCGTTACTCTGGTTTGGCCACCACGATTCAGTAGCTCGCCGGATCAACCTCTTCCTTGCTCGCCTCTCGATGTGGGCACGACTTAGTGGTACTAATCCTCCTTTTCTTCTCTTACTATTCTTCATATGTTAGAAGTTATCATTGAGATTATGAATTCTGAAATTTGGAGTATTAATTGTTGATGCTTGAATTTGATTTCTTGAGTTATTCTAAGTATTACAAGTGTGCTAATTTTTAGTATTATTTGAATTAATCTGGAAGACTTGGTTAATGTTAACCTTGAGGAAATCAGAGTTGGATGTGAATTCTTATTGTCAATCGATTTGTTTGTGTTAGGTGATTTCATAAGTGTTGTATTATTGGATTGTTAGTCATTGTTGTAAACTTACTTTGGAAAGGTTTCTTAAATCAAGTGATAAATTAAGTTGGAGTATTGTTAGTTTTGGAAATTATTTATGATTATAAGTTCTGAAATTTGTTTAGTAAATTGTGTTATTTTAGTTTGATTAATGGAAGTCTAGTTCTAGTTATATCGAATTATAAGTTATCTGATGGAGTTATGTATTCGTTAAGAGGTTGTCATCTAGATTGTAAGGATTTTTTATATTAAGAGTAATAAGAAATGATAATTGATATTACTTGAATTAGTTTACTTCATTAGTTAATTATTGAGAAGAGATAATTGTTATTACTTGAATTAGTTTAAAGTAAGTTAGATGAGAAATACTTATTATTAGTTAGCAATTAAAGAATTAAAATGTTATGAGTTCAGTGGCGATTTATCTTTTGTGAATCTAATGTTAATAGGAAGTTGTTAAACCTTAAATGATAATCATGTTACACTAGTGGAAAAATGAAGAAGGGCTGCGCTAAAAAAGGCATGTAGGGCTGCGCTTTTTGACAGCAGCCCTTTCAGTAGTAGCCCTTCACTTTTTAAGTAGGGTTGCGCTAGAAAAGCGCAGCCCTTAAGCTAGAAGGGATGCGCTAGTTAGGAAAAAGCGCAGCCCTTCTAGCCAAGAAGGGCTGCGCTAGTTAGGAAAAAGCACAGCCCTTCTGGGCTAGAAGGGCTGCGCTTTTTCCTAACTAGCGCAGCCCTTCCTACCAAAAAAAAAAAAAAAAAAAAATTTTTTGTCATTTTTTTACTCATAATCTCACATTTTCTGAAATTAAACAGAAGAGAAGAGAACAAAACGAAAATACTAAACCCAAAACAATAAAAGAATGAAACGAAAATGAAAAAAGGAACAAAAACTAATATACAAAGAGAAGTATACAATAAGTATACAAGATATATACAAGAACATTAATCAAAACAAAGATGAAAATACAAGAAATTATATACAAAGAGAAGTATACAAGAACATTAATCAAAATAAAAAAGAGAAGTATACAAGAATAACATTAATCAAATAAACAAGAGAAGTATACAAGAACATTAATCAAACAAAGAAAGTATACAAGAACATTAATCAAAATATATAAACAAAGAGAAGTATACAAGAACATTATAGATCTGAAAATACAAAAACTACAACCTAATAATGTTTAAATACATAAAACAAAACCCAAATACATAATTTAAGTGAAAAAAAAAATTTCGGAAAAACTTAAAATGGCTATTTGGAGGCTTAAACGAACTCGGATGGCTTAAAAAGCCTAAATGTCACGGCTTAGCGGTGAGTTTGACTTGTTGGCTCGTTCCGCTTCCGAAAAGGTATCACAATAGGCAATCGGACTCCGTCGCCATGTTTAGTGCAAATCATTTCAAGGTTTTTGTCGCAAATGTTTATGGGAGTTTTTGAGAGAGATAGTAGATTCTTATCTAATTTTTGGTAGAAGCTTCAAGAAGCCTTAGGGACACAGTTGAAAATGAGTACATCATTTCATCCTGCTACTGATGGTCAGACAGCGCACAATCCAAACACTCGAGGACATGTTGAGGGCATGTGCCTTAGAATTTCAAGGCTCGTGGGAAGATAGACTGGACTTGATAGAATTCTCGTATAATAATAGCTATCATTCTTCAGTAGGAATGGCCCATATGAAGCCTTGTATGGCCGCAAGTGTCGTAGTCCTCTTTGTTGGAGTGATATTGGTGAATCTTGTGTTCTTGGTCCTGAAATGATCCAAGAAACTGTAGAACAAGTAAAACTGATACAACAGAAAATGAAAGCGGCACAAGATAGACAGAAAAGTTATGCTGATAAATACAGACGACATGCAGAGTTTGAAGTCGGTGAAAAAGTACTCTTGAAAGTTTCTCCTATAAAGGGAGTAATGCGATTCGGATGAAGGGAAAGTTAAGCCCTAAATTCATCGGACCGTATGAGATCCTAGAAAGGATAGGTGAAGTTGCCTATAGATTGGCATTACCTCCAGAGATAGCTCGAGTTCACAACGTTTTCCATATTTCTCAACTTCGTCGCTACATTAGTGATCCCTCGCATGTACTCACACCTGATGAATTGCAACTAGAAGATAACCTTTCATATGTTGAGGTCCCTATGAAAATTCTTGATAGTAAAGTTCGAGCAACTCGGAATGGAGAAGTTAAACTGGTGAAAGTATTGTGGTCGAACCACAAGGACGATGAACTTAGTTGGGAATCCGAGGATGCGATGCGAGCTCAATATCCCCACCTATTTCAATATGTACGCTTATAGTTACGAGGACGTAACTAATTTTTTAGGGAGGGTGGAATTAGTATGATTTCATTTCAATTCTTAGTATTTAAAGATAATTTTGACTTGTATTAAGTGTTTGATTCTACCTGAAAGTTAATGGCATGTTGAGGGTATGCTAGTGAGATAGTTTATGTGCAAGTTTGATACTATATAGTTATTATCTTTCGTACTTTAATAATAGATAGTTGGCTAAACATGTAAAGTTAATAATGAGTTAAAGTAAGTGATAGGATTTTCGCTACGAGTTTAAGAATTTTTTCCAAGTTTCGAGGACGAAACTTATTTTAAGAGGGGTAGATTGTAACACCCCGATTTTTGAAACAATTTATTATTTATTTTATTAACTATATTATATATTTTAGTTTATTTAATAATTAAATTCATTTATCTTTAGGAATTATTTTGTAAATAATTTATATGTTTATAGTGGGACAAGTTTAGTAAGTAATTTAACTAATAATAGTAATAAAAGGAAATATACTAAGAAAGGGGAAAAGGGAAAAATAAAACAAGAAAAGAAAAAGGAAAGAAAAAAAAAATTTAACATCACGTACAAAAGAAGGACATCAAAACGGTGCTTCACCATCTTCACCCTCTTCACCATTTTCTTCTCTCAAAATTCTTCCTTCATCACACAATCACCATCATTGCCGACGACACAACCACACCGCCACTAGAGGTGACACCATAGAAGTAGGTGTCGCAAGGAAGAAAAAGGAGGGTCGTTGTTGCTGTAATTTGGAGCATTTGGTGCTCGAATTAGGGGCGTTTGCAAGTTATCTCTCATCCCCAATCATCTATATTAGTGGGTAAGATGAATTCCTCAACTAATTTAAGTTTTCTTTTAAAAATTATGAAGTTAGGGTTTTTAGATTGAAATTGAATTGGGGTTTTTGATTTTAGAGTTTGGGTGTGGAATTTATTGAGTTGAATGTTCATTCATGAGTTCAATAGTTAGTTTAGAATAGTAGGAAGCTTGTTAACGTTCAAGTGAATTGAATATAGTGTGATGTAATTCGTAGAATTACCAGTTCAGGTTCGTATTTTGCGTTTTTAGGCAGTTTACGGACATTTTTAGCAAAAATACTATTTCACAAAAGTTGTTCGTATTGAAATTTTACTCAAGATAGGCTCAAGAAACGCTTGATTTGGACTTCGTAGGAGAAAGTTATACTCATATTAAGTTTCTGTTCAAATTTCATATTTTATATAGTTGATTTAAAACTCTACTTTTCATATAATTGCTTCATAATGAACTTTTGAGTTACCATATGAACATATGATTCTTTAATGTTGACTTATATAAGTAAGATGATTTTGATAAATTTGGTAAGGATTTTAGTTAGACGGTTTAAGTTAAACGTTTGACTTAGACATTAGAACATGATATGTTTGTTTGATGTTTTATGTGAAATTAGAAAAGGTTGATGGCTTTGTGAACTAGAGTTAGTTGTATCCAAGTCTTTTACTTACGAAGTACACACATTTATATTGTAGATTCCGATTTCATTGAGGAGCCGTATTGACTGAGCTAGTTGGTTTGATATAGTTTAAAAGGTAAGATTCCTTACTTAAATCTTTAATAGTTACAAGAAAGGTCTACAAAAGTTAAGATTTCAACTAAAACTTTCATATTTACGAGAAACGATTATAAAGGTATGTATCTCTCTTGAGTTAAGATTGGTTTGAATAGGAGGATGTTCCTCCTAATACGGATAGTTTGTTTTCAAACCTTGAATTATAAAATAGTTACAGAAAAGATTTATGGATAGTTTTATGTTTTCAAACCGGTTGGGATTGCCTTTATGGTGTCTCAAGGAATTGGAACTTTGTCGGGATCGTCTCGACATTACAGAATAGTTGGGGGGTACGTTGATCAGTACCTCAGACTTAGATCTTCTGCTACGGTTTGACCGTTTGTGGGGTGTGCACACTAGGGGTCTTTGTCTAATAGTTACCCTGAGGGCCTAGCTAGCCCAATGGGAAATAAAATTCGTTCCATTCCATAGATTTATGATTCTAAGATTCTGAAGGAAACTGTTTTAGCAAAGAAAATAGAAGAGTATTTGGTTTGGAAAAGAAATGAAGAAAAATATTTTACAATGTTTTATTTAGTATTGGGATTGCAAAAGTGAATGATTTGTAGGATATAATTAATGCATCCTATATGCATATGTATTTGGCTTTACAGTATTGAATATTGCTCAGCCTGTTTGGCTGATACTACATGCTTGATGTAACACCCCCACGACTCCTCCTTTTATAAACTAGGAGAAATTGCGGGAGTTGTTATGCCACGCATGATAATACGTAAGGCTAATCAGATAATACAGCGGAAGTCTTTTAAAATAAACTGAAAATACTTTAATACAACGGAAATAAGAAAGTATGTAAATGAATTACAAACTCCGAGACTATCCCATACTAGTCCCATCTTCAAAAGTCAAACCTTGACCCCATTGGTCAAGTAAAGTCAAATATAAAATTCAAGATAACTTAAATAATAAAGTACTCGTGTACGGAAAACTCCCATCCGGATGCTTATGATTTCCATGCACATCAAGAACTTGTACCTGCAACTTCTTCTCTAAACTCTGCTCACCAAATGGATCATCACAGGGTTGTTGAGGAAAAACAACAACCAAAAGAAACAAAGAAACACATACATCAGCAACGCTGAGTACATAACACAACTAACTAATCCGAATAATAATGCATGCAATCCTCAATCACTTCGGCTTGCTCTTCTTACGACTCTACATGCGACAAGCACATAACTGAACTTACTAAATACTTTCTTTTATTATTTTGGCAATGAACGGGCACCGTCCTCCTCTGGAGTCATACGGGCTACTATTCCTTGTGTAAGAGATCCCACACCTCTTACTAAAGTTCCATGAACTTTAAATAACTTGACTCGAGAATTTAAGCTTGTTAGTAATGAAAGAGGGTGAGAGGAGCCTCTAGACTCAACATCTCAGAGATAAAGAATACGAGTGACACCTAGTCCACTCAAAGATCTTGATAATTGGAATTCCATAAACTTACTTGATAAAATAAAAGCATTAACATCGTCATGCTAAGCTATATGCAGGAGTATAGTTTCACACTAACTCCCCCCTTATGTTCAATACTCATGGGGGATCCATTCCAAGAGTTTTATTGCCAAAGCCCATTATGTGAGACACCATCACAATAATACATCTAGCAAAAAATCAATTTCTTATCTTTCTTTTAACAAGTGAATGCAACAAACACCATAATTAACTCAATTCTAAATTCTTTGAGACCTTGCTCATCTTATTACTTTAATGACTCCATGAGTCCTTTTCTTACTTTCTTAAGGATCCATGATCCAATCAATTGAGTCATTGCTCAATGATTCAACTACTTGTGAGTCCTTGCTCAATAACTTTAACTTGTGACACCTTGCTCAATAACTTGAACTTGTGAGACCTTGCTCAACAAAATATAATTTCATGAGACCTTGCTCAATAATATATAAACTTCTAATGAGACCATGCTCAATAAAATATAACTTCTCATGAGACCTTGCTCAATAAATATATAAACTCTAATGAGACCATGCTCAATAAAATATATAACCTCAAATGAGACCATGCTCAATAAATGTTCATAGGCAAGCCATAACTTCAAGAGTAACTTTAATAACTTTAATCATGCTCAAAAGCAATAATCATCAATCACATGCTTTTCAAATATAGGAATAACTCAAAAGTTCCATTCCTAATCTCCTTTCTAAGTTATCAACATATACTCAAACAATTTCAAGGCATAAGCCTCTCCTTACTCCTCATGCTCAATAAAATATATATATCCTTTGAAACTACTAAAGTCAAGGTCAAAGTGTATGTACCTTGATTACACAAAAATCAACAGTCAAAAGTTTGACTGACTTTAATTATTCTTGAAACCTACCAACAATAAAGTACTATCAATTAGTACTTTCCAACAACAATTTAAAGCTACTTAATAATTAAAATCAGCATTTTAAATATACTAATAAAGCTGATTTTTCTTACAAATGCTTTAAAAACTTTTAAAGTCATAACTTGAAAACCTTTACTAGTAGGCAAAACCCACTAAAACTAGTACTTAAAACTTCATAAAAATAATTATTTAACAATTAACTGCTGTAATTAAATTAAATAATAACAGATTTTTTTTTTTTTTTTTTTTTACATGTGGTTCGAAAACCACCAATCTGAAAAACTAACCCAACCGGCGCCACCACAAGCACCACCCACACCACCACTGAAGCGACGGTGGCAGCGGCGCTCGTGCCCAGTCGCCGGTCACTTACTGCTGGCCGGCAGTGGCCGCTACTCCCGACGGAGCTCGCCGGCGAAGCACCACCGTGGTGGCCGGAATTCGCAAGCAAAGAGAGGGGCGAGAAGAGAGAGAAAAATATGGAAGAAAACCCCAAAAATTTCAGAAAAATAATTACCTTTTTACTTCCCTTTGATAATTGCAAGATCTTCCTACAATTTTCAAAAATAAAAACTAGATTAGAACTTGAATCTTTGAAGAAATTGCTTAAAGAAACTTACTTGAGGAAGAAAGAGTTTGAGAGAAAAACCCATCTTACTCTTTCTTTTGAAAAGGTGGCTAGTGAAAATGATGGAGAAAGATGGAAAACTTAGGGTTTTCCCCTTTTTATAGTGGTAGTCAATTTGGGTAAAAGACGAAAATGCCCTTACTCATCAAATTGCTAAAATACATTTGATGATCAATTTCCAAAATAATCTTCCTACTAATATCAATAAAATACTTTCTTGAAAATACTAAAATACTTCTTTGTGGAAATACTCAAATACTATTTTGGTAAAATGACCAAAATACCCTTCTGCTCTTAAATACCGAAATTAAATAGCTTTAATAATTAACAATGATTAAAACTATTTAATTTAATATCTTAAAAATATGGGGGATTACACTTGATATATGCAGGTACATGAAGGCTTAGAGTCGGGGTATGGGCGGAGAGCAACGTCCACTAGTTTTGCGTAAATATAATTATAATAGTTCTGTTCTGGTGCATTCTTATATATATAATCATATTTTGAGACTTAGGGTTGTAAATATTAATCCACCTAAATCTGTATTCGGCTGGGTTGTAATAGTTTAAAATAAGCTTTAATTTAGTTTTGGTGCTGGTAGTTCTTCCTTAGCGATTATTCTCGTAATAATCGTAGAATAACACGTTTGGATTTCGAGTAGTTATACTGGAATTTTGTTGGTATTTGAATGAGTGGAGTTGTTGGGAATTTGGAATTTGGATTGCTGATTTGTTGAAACAGGTTTAAAATTCGGACGCGAGTCCTAAATTAAATTTTAGGCAGTCCATTTTTCAAATGGAACTTTGCCGAATTTTCTATAGAATTTTAATATTATTTAATTGAATTAATCACTCGAAATTCAGGGGTGTTATACATGAACAGTGCCCCATGGACTGTGAACCTTGGGGGCCCCGCAGGGAAACCTGCCCATTGCTCTGTGGGGCGATAATCGGGCGTTATATCAGGTAATGTGAAACCTGTGATGGCTGATGAAATCAGCGGAAAAATGTACTCCGGACTAGTCGCGGTTATTGGCCAAAAGTAAAGCGAATGGTTGGGTGACGACCCCCACTGTCGGAGTGTAAGCTTTGTCTCCTCCGCCGCGTTCTCTTTCCCCCTGGTTAAAAAGAATGTTATTTCAAAGTATGAAAGTTATATCGATAGACGATTCCCGATAAAGAATCGTATCGTGGTAAGTTGTTTCGATATCGGATTCCCGATAAGGAATCATATCAGGTAAGTAATGAATGTTTATTCAGTATATGAATAGAATATCGATATTGGTTTCCTGATAAGGAGGCATATCATGGTAAGTGATACTAACGTTAGATTCCCGATAAGGAATCATATCTTGTTATGTGGATTCCCGATAAGGAATCATATCTCGTTATTGGATTCCCGATAGGGAATCGTTATGATGAAAGTTGTTATGTCATTTATTGCCTGATAAGGGTTTATGTACGACAGTATAAGGGAATGATTGATAGAGTATGAAAACATAAGTTTGGATCTCTGATAAGAAATCAATTAAAGGAAGTAAAGTATATTACTTATATCAAAGTTGGTGACCTCATATTCCTACTATGGAATCGTGGTAAGTTAAAAGGTTGATTAAATGAGAATATATGAAACGTATCATCGTTAGGAGTCACCTTAGCGTGTTTGCTACTATGTGATTAATGATGTATTATGAAATGTGGAACTAGAAATATAATTTGTATGTTCAACAAGATTATTGCTGCTAAGCATGCTATGATGGATGTGATTATTGAACTTATGTTGACTGCTGAGTCGTTTTCAAGTAAAAGCCACCAAAGCATGTGTTACTTTTATTTACGGGTTTAGTACTCAGCTTTGCTGATGTGTGTATGTTTTTTGTCATTTATGTGGCCTGTCACTTGGTGGGTGGCAGTATTTTATATGTTTCAGGTTGAAGCCGTGAGTTATTCTTTTGCAAGTTGAAGGGGATACGAGATGGTGCAGTATTATAAATATTATTGAAGTGAGGACGCTCCACTTGTAATAGTTAATCGTTTATTTTCTATAATTTATTTCTTCATTTAAGAATCGTTAGCTAGTGCTCCTGATTCTCTGTTGGTTGTTGCTCCGCGAAAGCGTTGAGGTTGTTCAGCTTTGGGATTTGGAAATATTTTATAAATTGAAATTGTAACAGGTTCATATTATTTTTCGCTTTAGCGTTGTCCTATTTTCAAAGGAAATTTTGCCGGATTTTCTGTAGAAATTTATGGGAATAGAATCTGAGAATCAGAGCGTAGTTGCAATAGTTAATTAATTTGAATAGAGTTGGGAATTGAGTTCCACACACTCCGATGTAGTTCGGTGAGTGTGATGGTAATAGTTCGGGTTGTCTCGACAAGAGTCTCTTTCGCTGTGCTTAATCCTCTGTAAGCTCGTCGAGAGAATTCAGGCTGTTACAAGTGGTATCAGAGCTTGAGTAGTTTTTGGACACGCTGTGATTTTCATATCATAGTGTAAGGGTTGAAAATAGGTCTAATGGATTGACTAAACAGTTCGGTATAAATGAATCAAGCCGTATGAGTGTTTGCGCTTATGCGTATACTATATGGATGCATTTATATGCATATGTATTACGTGTGTGTATATTTCCTATGTGTCAAGCATTATCTTGTTATGACTTAATTGTTTATGATATTATTTATTTCGAATGCGTATTTCGAGAAAACTTATATAATTTGATTAAGTAAATAAATTTCAAACGAGATCTCTGCAAATGAGATGATTGAAATCCAATGCTAAAACAAGTTTGCCCATTTAGTTCTTTGCTCCTTGATATTGCAAGTCAAGTCGAAGTAGAGATTTTCTTTGCTCCTTGATTTCGCGAATCAAGTTGAAGTAGAGAATCAGAAGATGATGGTAGAATGGAGGCTGGACGTATAATGTCTTTGGAGCTTGAGATTTTGGTTTTTCGAGAATAATTGTTTGCAAGTTTCGAGGACGAAACTTTTGATAAGGATGGTAGTATGTAATAGCCCTGTTTTTAAGAGCGTTTATTTAAACGTTAAACATATTCATTAAGTTAATTATGTTTCGAAAATTATTATTTTATTTGAGTTGAGAAGTATGAATTTTATTGTGGTATTTGTAATATATTTATTGTTGTAATTTTATGAAAATATTATTATTAAAATTATTTTGGGTCTTATTGGCGACTAAATTGTGCGGTATTTGGTCAAATATGAAGTCAAAGTCGATTTTCCCTTCAATTCTTTTCCCCTTTGTCGGTTTGTTTATGTGGAGCAAAACCTCAGCTCTTCCTTCATTATCCTCGTGACTCTCGAAGGAACCACCGAAACCCCAAATCAGATTTTCTCTCTCTCCTCCCCGTGAACCCTTCGTTTCCCTCACGCTCGCCTGCGTCGCGCCTCGCCGGCGTTTTTCAAGGCTGCCGGAAATCTGCATCACTCTGTTCTCCTCTATTTCGTTGCTGCTAGTGTTGTTCGTGGGTGTTCCCCTGCGTTGCTGCTCCTCGTGCGTCGCGTCGCACCACGATCGCAGCTTCGCCGGAGCTTCCCTCCTCGGCTGGCGCTGCTGCTGTTGGTCGTTGTTGCTGCCGTTACTTTGGTTTGGCCACCACGATTCAGTAGCTCGCCGGATCAACCTCTTCCTTGCTCGCCTCTCTATGTGGGCACGACTTAGTGGTACTATATCCTCCTTTTCTTCTCTTACTATTCTTCATATGTTAGAAGTTATCATTGAGATTCTAAATTCTGAAATTTGGAGTATTAATTGTTGATGCTTGAATTTGATTTCTTGAGTTATTCTAAGTATTACAAGTGTGCTAATTTTTAGTATTATTTGAATTAATCTGAAAGACTTGGTTAATGTTAATCCTTGAGGAAATCAGAGTTGGATGTGAATTCTTATTGTCAATCGATTGTGTTTGTGTTAGGTGATTTCATAAGTGTTGTATTATTGGATTGTTAGTCATTGTTGGTAAACTTAGTTTGGAAAGGTTTCTTAAATCAAGTGATAAATTAAGTTGGAGTATTGTTAGTTTTGGAAATTATTTATGATTATAAGTTCTGAAATTTGTTTAGTAAATTGTGTTATTTTAGTTTGATTAATGGAAGCCTAGTTCTAGTTATATCGAATTATAAGTTATCTGATGGAGTTATGTATTCGTTAAGAGGTTGTCATCTAGATTGTAAGGATGTTTTATATTAAGAGTAATAAGAAATGATAATTGATATTACTTGAATTAGTTTACTTGATTAGTTAATTATTGAGAAGAGATAATTGTTATTACTTGAATTAGTTTAAAGTAAGTTAGATGAGAAATACTTATTATTAGTTAGCAATTAAAGAATTAAAATGTTATGAGTTCAGAGGCGATTTATCTTTTGTGAATCTAATGTTAATAGGAAGTTGTTAAACCTTAAATGATAATCATGTTATCAATCAGAATAGTTGTTCGAGTTCATTGTTAATTACGTTATAGAAGTCCTGGTTTTTGGCTTAAATGATCTTTGTTAGTGTTTAAAGGCGACTTGAGTAACATATTGATATAGTAATGAAATTATGTTATTGATTTTGTTTATGCGATACGTGAAAGTTGTTTTTACGTTGTTGATGGAAGTTCACTGAATTGTGGAAGTGGCATACCTAATATATAATTAGAATTCTAATTGTACGTTATCATTTTGTTAAAGTATATACTATATTAATAAGTTGATTGATGTGGTAAGTGTGTGATAGTGTTCTACTTATAGCTAAATGTTCTAGCATTGGTTGGGTGTAAGTCTATAAATAAAAGATTAGTTATATGAAAATCTAACTAGAGTTATCAATGATACTATGGGGAAGAATAGTTTGAGTAGACTGTTTAAATCGGTAACCTAATTAATTATAACCTCACATGAAGTCAAAGAAGGGATTAACTAATTACTATAATAATATGAAGAGTATGAGAGTTAGATTACCTAACTATGGAGTAGATCGGTGAAGATGTGTTTGATAAAGTATTTTAGTTGGATAGCTATAAATAGAATAATATAATGAAGTGATGTTGATTGATTAGAATTCGGAAGACTAAGTTGGTTTATGAGATTACTTAAGTAAATGTAAGTTTGTGCATTACTTTAAAGTACTTTGAGTTATACAATCAAATGACTTCTAATTAGAAGGGAGGTTGACTCGCTGTACTAAGTAAGAATATGATCCATTAATGGTTGGTATTTATAATAGTATTAGAATCGAACTTACGAGATAACATGGACCATAATTGATTAGGTTTAATCAACCTTTGTTTCATGAATCTCGAGTTGTGGAACCTACGCTAACTCTCCTTAGTTAATTCTAAGAGAGAGACTTATTGTAATTGTTGATGGTGTTTGATAACGGTTATTATCATTATTGAGATGAGTCTACATAGATATCGGTGAAATGACAAAGAATATGAAATATCTATATGTAAAAGTATGTGATTTGTGGAATCGAGTTAGTAACTCTCGCTAGTTAAATCTAGCTGAGAGACCTATTGTCACTATGGTTGGGTATTTTACAGAATATGATTGGTTACTTGTGTGGTAAGTATATTTTATAATTGTAATTGAGTTGAATCGAAATGCATAATTTAATTGGCCTCGAAATACTTAAGCGATTATAACTATCTAAGAAGAAGCCTTACTTGTTGTTCAATGATTGTCAAGGATTACTATAACTATCGAATAGTTCTAAGAATGGTGATTGAGTTATGAACGATAATCGAAAGAATCTAAAAGGGGAAAGTAGCCTCGTCTGAGTCGACGGATGAGCTGACATGAACAGTGCCCCATGGACTGTGAACCTTGGGGGCCCCGCAGGGAAACCTGCCCATTGCTCTGTGGGGCGATAATCGGGCGTTATATCAGGTAATGTGAAACCTGTGGATGGCTGATGAAATCAGCGGAAAAATGTACTCCAGATTAGTCGCGGTTATTGGCCAAAAGTAAAGCGAATGGTTGGGTGACGACCCCCACTGTCGGAGTGTAAGCTTTGTCTCCTCCGCCGCGTTCTCTTTTCCCCTGGTTAAAAAGAATGTTATTTCAAAGTATGAAAGTTATATCGATAGAGGATTCCCGATAAAGAATCGTATCGTGGTAAGTTATTTCGATATCGGATTCCCGATAAGGAATCATATCAGGTAAGTAATGAATGTTTATTCAGTATATGAATAGAATATCGATATTGGTTTCCTGATAAGGAGGCATATCATGGTAAGTGATACTAACGTTAGATTCCCGATAAGGAATCATATCTTGTTATGTGGATTCCCGATAAGGAATCATATCTCATTATTGGATTCCCGATAGGGAATCGTTATGATGAAAGTTGTTATGTCATTTATTGCCTGATAAGGGTTTATGTACGACAGTATAAGGGAATGATTGATAGAGTATGAAAACATAAGTTTGGATCTCTGATAAGAAATCAATTAAAGGAAGTAAAGTATATTATATCAAAGTTGGTGACCTCATATTCCTACTATGGAATCTGGTAAGTTAAAAGGTTGATTAAATGAGAATATATGAAACGTATCATCTTAGGAGTCACCTTAGCGGTTTGACTATGTGATTAATGATGTATATGAAATGTGGAACTAGAAATATAATTGTATGTTCAACAAGTATTGCTGCTAAGCATGCTATGATGATTGATTATTGAACTTATGTTGACTGCTGAGTCATTTTCAAGTAAATGCCACCAAAACATGTGTTACTCTTATTTACGGTTTAGTACTCAGCTTTGCTGATGTGTTATGGTTTTGTCATTTATGTGGCCTGTCACTTGGTGGGTGGCAGTATTTTATATGTTTCAGGTTGAACCGTGAGTTATTCTTTTGCAAGTTGAAGGGGTACGAGATGGTGCAGTATTATAAATGTTATTGAAGTGAGGATGCTCCACTTGTAATAGTTAATCGTTTATTTTCTATAATTTATTTCTTCATTTAAGAATCGTTAGCTAGTGCTCCTGATTCTCTGTTGTTGTTGCTCCGCGAAAGCGTTGAGGTTGTTCAGCTTTGGGATTTGGAAATATTTATAATTGAAATTGTAACAGGTTCATATTATTTTTCGCTTTAGCGTTGTTCTATTTCAAAGGAAATTTTGCCGGATTTTCTGTAAAATTATGGGAATAGAATATGAGAATCATAGCTAGTTGCAATAGTTATTAATTTGAATAGAGTTGGGAATTGAGTTCCACACACTCCGATGTAGTTCGGTGAGTGTGATGTAATAGTTCGGGTTGTCTCGACAAGAGTCTCTTTCGCTGTGCTTAATCCTCTGTAAGCTCGTCGAGAGAATTCGGGCTGTTACAATAACCCGAAAAAACATAATTAACCTTAATTTCTAACCCTAACCTAACCCTAACCCCTAACCCTCCCACCACTCCTGCCCCTCCCCACCACAGCCCCTCCCTAACCCCAACCCTCACGCAGCGATTCTCCCTCCCCGTCGCGCAGCGATTCCCCCCAACCCCACCCCGTCGCGAAATTTGGGTGGGGGGCTGCGCGAAATTCAGGTGCGGGGCTATGCGAAAAATTGACTCGCTGCGTGGAATTCAAGTGGGAGGTGGAGGGAGGGGAGCGCGGAATTCAGGTGGGGAGGTGGGGGAGTTGAGCGCATAATTCAGGGGGGGAGGGTCTGAAAAAGTTGGACACAGACCCTTAAATTAGGGTCGGGTCCAACAGGGTCCGGGTAGGGTCTTGGACCCATGCCCATCCCTATGCGGTGGGGAGGGGTTGCGGTGGTGGGAGGGTTAAGGGTGGTGGGGTGATGGGGTTTGGATGGTTAGGATCAGGTGGGTCAGGTGGCGGGGTTGGGGTGGTTAGAGTGAGGTGTGTCAGGTGGTGGGGTTTGGATGGTTAGAATGAGGCGGGGTCAGGTCGGGGGTAGGAAGAGTGGTAGGCTAATTAGGTTTTAAAAATATTAATTAAGTTTAATTAGAGTTAATTAGGATTAATTAGTATTAATTAGGGATTAATTTGGTTGGTTTAACCCTAATAACTAACGGAGTTGACGATCTTTAGTCATTAAGGGTATTCTAAATATTTTTCAAAACCACAGGGATACTTGGTGAATTTTGGAAAATGCGAGGGTACCAGGTGAATATTAAGAAACCTCAGAGGTACCTGGTGAAAAAACCGTTATTGAAATTTAACTTCCACCAAGATTTGAACTTTGGTCTCCCATTTGGAAGATAAGAAGCGATACCATTGGACTCAAGAGTCCTTGGTTAAATATAGACGTGTCAAAACTCAAAATAGCTGAGCAGTATGGGAGGAAAGAGAGAGAAGAAGGAATAATAGATATGTAAAATCTTGTATCCTTTATCAATCGATGTATTTGGTCATGAAGTATACAATATTTCGATAACTTGTTTTGACCGTATTTTTTTTATTAATATCTAAAAACAAAGTTAGTAACTTAGGGCATATTCTTTTCGACATAAAACAATTAAACTGAATTGAATTAAATTGAACTGAATTGAATTGAATTGAACTGATTGCAACTTAAGTTAACTGAATTGAACTGAATTTATTGCAACTGTACTGAACTAAACTGAATTGAACTGAAATGAATTAAATTGTAACTAATAGAAATGATAGTGGGAGCTGAATTGAACTGAACTGAAATGAATTAAATTATAACTAATAGAAATGATAGTGGGAGCTGAATTGAACTGAACTAATTGTAATTGAACTGGACTGGACTGAACTGAACTGAAAATAAGATGTGGATAACATACCTTAATATATAAGATGTTGACCTTGTGTCAATATATAAATTCAATAATATAAACTTTTTTGAAATTTTTACTAATTAAATATTAAAATTATCAATGATCAAAATCGCATATTAACAAATAAATACATAACAATTTAAAATAATATATATTTTTATTGATGGGGATCCTTTTAAAAAGTACTTATATTGGAAAAGTACTATTCAGAAAATCAGAGACATGGGGTTATGTTATGTACCCACACCAATTGAAGTGGCAAAAGTATCATCCACAAATTATAGGCAAAAGTCAAAAACTATTATTCAGCCTTGCTTTTTTGAAATTTGGAGGTGGAGACATGGGCATCAATCAAAGGAAATCAGCGTATCCTTGTCTTTATAATTAGAAGCCTTTTAAAAGCTTTGTTTTTGCGGCAATTAAAGGTTGACATTTTCTTCCTCAATTTTCCTTTAACATGTTTGTCTAAGATGTTACTAGTATTAGGCTTTGCGTTAGAGAGCGGTGCTCAAAGTAAAAAATAAAAGGTAAGAAGAAAAAGGATTATGAAGTCTTATGCACGAGGGGAATTCCTAAAGCATTATTTACAAGGATAGTATGGGTGAAAATTGTAGACGCCCCAACCTATGGTTAAGCGCTTGTGATTTACGCCTAACGATAGGTTTAGCAGTAGATATAGGGGCTTGTGAATTTTTCGGCAAGATGTTGTCCAAGTACTTCAACAGGTTTAGAAAAATAAGAAGAAAAAAATCAACCTTACTTGGTTGTGTATCCTTTTCTGTCAATGGTGTGGTGTCCTTTTCTAAGTTTTTATCCTTTCCGGCAATGTACTTTACGTGATGTGGTGTGGCTGGATGGTGTCCTTAAATGGTGCGAAGATGAATGTAAGAGGGTAATGGAAATTGAGAGGGAAAGGATAGAAAGAGAGTATGAAAGGGAATGAGATTTTGTCGGATAAGTCGTTGGAGAAGTGACCGGAGATGTTAATGTCGCCAAATTATGTGAAACTCTCTTGAATGGCAGCCAATGGGGAAAGTGAGAGTGTGAGAGCTAGTGTAGTGAAATGAATGAATGAGCTTCTAGAACTCAAGGTCATTTTATACAGTGTCAGCAACCATTACAAGAGGGTTTCATAACTGGTTTGTGACTAACTTATAACTAACATTCTCTAACAAACTTCTCTCAACAAACTAAGAAGCTTCCGACATATGATGAAGTTAGTTTTACAGCAGGAGAATGTGTAGCATCAGTAGCAATGTGATCATGATCACCAACACCCTCCCTCATGCTAGGGAGTGGATGATGAGAAGACGTCCCTAGCTTGGATAGTAGTCGTGAATGCTGAGTAGAAGGCAAAGCTTATCAGCTAACTACTCAGAAGTAGGCACATGATGAAGTTCAATAAGGCCAACTAGGACCTTCTCCCTTATAAAATGACAATGTTTTGCTATATGCTTTGTGAATTCATGGAAGATTGGGTTCTTCCCTATATAAATGACACTCAGACTGTCACAATAAAAAAAAAAACCCATAGGTTGAAGTTGGGAAACACCTAACTCTTGTAGCAACCAAATAAGCCATGTAGTCTCTGAAGCAGTGACTGCCATAGCCTTGTATTCACTGGATTTTCGAGAAACGGTTAATTGTTTATTGGACTTATAGGATATTGGAGAATTACCAAGCAAAAGAACATAGCCTGTGATAGATCTTCAAGTACTGGGACAAAAAGCCCAGCTAGAATCAAAATATGCTTGCAATGTCAACTGATAAGTGCTTTAAGAACAATACCCTATCCTTAAATATGAGATAGATAACTTAAGACATGTGTTAAGGCTTTAACATGACAAAGAATAGGATGATGCATAAATTGGCATAATAAAGCTTGCACAACATAGGACAGATGAGGTCTTGTATGAGACAAGAAGTTTAATTTTCCAACAAGGCATCTATAGAGTTCATGATCATGACAAGGATCACCAACATCTACGTGGAGCTTCAAAGTACTATAAAGAGATGTTTTTGTAGTTTTGGAAAGATCTAAGTTGCAATCTTGAAGAGTTGAAGTAGCTTCTTGGTAAACTTCTTCTGAGTCATCAGTATACCATGAGGAAGATGACTTACTTCTACGCCTAAGAAGTAATTAAGTAAACCAAAACCCTCGATGCTAAAGATGAAATGCGCTGCAAACGCTGCTTGAAATAAGTGATAATATGCTCATCTGAACCAGTGACAACAATGTAATCTACATATACTACAACAATGACAATATGATCATTACTCTTTTTATGAGTAAAGAATAGTCATTCTTTTATTAACCATAACCAAGAAGTTGTATTTCCTTATATTACTAAGTCTAACAAATCATTGTCTTGAGGCCTGCTTTAACACATATAAGGATTTTAGCAATTTGCAAACCAAGTTACCAAGGTTAGGAAGGCATTCTGGGGATTATATAAAAACCTCTTCATCAAACTTTCCATGAAGGAAAGCATTGTTACTAATCAGCTGATGTAATGGATAATGACGATGTGCAACAATTGATAGCAAGCACCTAACTGTAGCCATTTTGACAACAGGAGAAAAAGTCTCCAAATAGTTTATACCATACTTGTGTTTAAACCCTTTAGCAACCAACCTTGCCTTAACATTGCTACTGAACCATATTCCTTGAGTTTCACCTTATAATCCCACTGTTATATAATATGAGCACTATAAGAGGTGCGGGTGAATTATAGTGAGAGAATATGCTATAATTTTTGCGGAATTAAAAGATAGCTAGGGAACCACAATGAGAACACGAGAGATTTTAGCGAGGAAAAACTTCCTAGGCCCAATACGAAGAAACGACTTCGACCACAAGGGATTTTGACTCAATACTTTCCACTATGATAGGCCAAACAACTCTGTTTACAAACCTATTACTTTTCTCTGAAGCCACAACTTAAGTTCCTAATTAAACTCAAGTTCCCAACAACAGTTCCCAAACTATTGCTCCTCTCGAACTTCCCTCGAAGTTGCTTTCTCTATCTCTTTCTCACGCTTCACTCAAAGCTTCTCACACTTACAAGAGTTCAATAAAACCCTTACCCAAAAAAAATTTGTAAGACAATGGAAGAGTAAAAAACTCGAATAAAGTAAGTATGAATCCTCTTAGGAACGACACTGACTCTTAAGACAACTAAGAATATTTAGCTAAGTCAGACACACATTGGTGTGACTACTAAAAGTCAGACACAAAAATAATCTAAGATTTAGGCGCCTAATTATAGAGTACTTAGGCAAGACATAAACTGACCACTACTTAAGTCCATTATCCCATGATGTCCATAACTTAATTAATTAATTAGTTTTTATAAAATATTTCTTGAGAAATAATTAACCCACTCATCACTCCACTACATAGCTTAAAAATAAGAAGCAGTAAACATTACATGATTGTGAATACTTGGGGAATAATTAATCTAATTAAATTAATTTAGGCTTGGGAAGAAATTAATCAAGCCCACTAACCACTAATTATAAACGTGTAGCAGTAGTGTGTTTAGACGTGATATATGTTTATTTGGGGAGTAATTAAAATATTCACTTTAAATAGTTTTTAGGAAAGTATATTTATTAATTAAAACCGAAAATCATATTTGAATTTTAAAAAGAAAATATTTTTATAACCGAAAATTATACTCCCTCCGTCCCATAATATAGTGCCTATTTCATTTTTGGTGGGTCAAACTTTAAAATCTTTGACCAAATATTCTCATTTGTATATATAAAAAAACATATTCATGTGGGATCTTGTTAGATTCGTCTAAATGTGTAGTTTCATAATATAACCTTTTTATATTTTTTATTAATATGGAATTGAAGATATTAAAGGTCAAAGTTACGTCTTGGAGACCGTGTAAAAAAGAAACAAGCACTATATTATGGGACGGAGGGAGTATTTGATTTTGAAAACAAAATCTTTTAGTTTAATTAAAATATAAAAGATAAGATTTAAAAGGTTTGATATTATCCTAATTAAATCAGACAACCATTTTAAATCTTTTCCTAACAAACTAATAACAAACTCCCCAAAATAGTGGATCTAGTCAAAACTAACTTAGGACTCCTAACTAACTAGTTGGGTGCACAAATAATGTTAGGCGCACCACTTAGGAAATATTAAGGGTTCCTTAAGTCATTTCTAAGTCTGTTCCTTAACCTTGTTCCTAATTGTGTTAGTGTCTGTTCCTTTCATGGGAACGGAACCAAATTCCGTTTGAGAATTTAACACAAACTAAATTGAACGTTCACTCATCCTTAACAAGAAGATATTAAATACATCCTAACGTATTCTAATCTTCACTCCAAGCTTGATACTTTATCATTCGAACATCTTCACTTCGATCTTTGATTAGTTCTCCATTTTCATCTTCGATCAAGTATTCTCTTTGTTCGAGAATGAATTACCTAGCAACATCATAAATAAAATACAATATGTCTTTTGTGGTTAAGTAATCTTCAAAACTCAAGGGTCAACAATTTCTCCCTTTTTGAAGATGGCAACAAAAGGGATATACAATATAATATGTAATTTAAATAAGTCATATTGAACTCTTTTAACAAAGTAATTCAACTTAGTTAAATTCTATAGACTTTTTATTTTATTTTTTAACTAAGAAAATAACACGATTTTAAATAAACTTGGGAACATGAAACTTGGCTAGAGAAAAATATTTACTCTTATTGCCTTTCTCTTTCCCCCTTTGACATCTTCAAAAACATTATTCCGCGATTTCGAAAAGATAAAATTTATATATCAAAACACATCACCACCAAACTTTAATAGAAAAAAATTGGTTACTATAAGCGAAGAAAGCATTCAACTTTCAAAAACCGCAATCCAAGAATATTAGCCATTCAAGAGACGTACACATGCAAAAAGATTCAACTTAGAATTAGCAAATTAACATTGCTCCATTGTAGCATGCGAAAGAAGGAAAGAAAGAAAATACACAAAAAAAATTCTTCCCATAATATATTAAGAAAGAAAAATAAACTAGGAAGAATGTTTAAGGCTTAGGAGAGGAGGGTTGTTCGACCACTTCTTCCACCACATCATCCAACTTGACCATCACTTCCTTATGGTTGCTTTCAACGGTGTTAGCAAGCTTGAACACGATATCCTCCAAAGTCGTCAAATTCTTGTTCATCTTTTGGAGGGTCGTGGTCATATCTCCAAGTTGTTCCATAATCATCGTTTGACCCGCTAAAGCTTTGTCAACCTTCTCCGTCAACCCTTGCACTAGCCCATTCACTCCATGTGCTTCATGAGCGAACTCCATCATTGCTTCCGATTGACCCATAACCAATGTAAACAAATAATCTAACCTTTGTGCATGAGCAAAGGCAGTAGTGCCAATGGTAGGGTTTTGGGATGAGGAAGATGAGGGGTTATGTGGGTTGGATTCGACAGTGGGTTCCTTAGGATAGGAACAGCAGTTTGTTCCTTTGTGATGGGAACAGCTACAAGTTCCTTTCCCTTGGGAACAGGAGATGTAGGTTGTTTGAAAGGAGGAGGAATTGGGGAGTTTTGTGGTTTAGGATGAGGTGGAGATGCAGTTTTAGGTGGAGTGGTGTCCATGGGAACAGGGGATTGTTCCCTAGATTGAGGAACGCAAGCCACATAGGCTTCTTTGGCAATCCCCTTACATCATCATCATCAATACAAGCACTCTCATCAAGCACAACCGAAGGAGAATTTAACACTTTCATATTTCGAACTCGCTGACTAGTTCGTGAAGCTCTCAAAGCTGGTTTCTCCTTCTCTAATTCTTCCATTTCAACTACCTTCTTCCCTTTTCCTTTTCTTTTTCTTCTCTTTGTTTTTCTTTTTTGATTTTTTTTTTATTTTCTCATTTTTCTTTTTAGATTTTTTCAGTTTTCTATTCTCTTTCTTTTTCTTTTATTCTCTACCTCAAATTCGGTTTCATCATCCTTTTCTCCATCACATTCATCTTCTTCCTCATCATCATCCACATTTGCTCTGCCTTTAATTACATAGCCATCAATAACACGCACATTCAAATTATTCAAGGCCTTGACAGTAAGCAAATTTCCCGTGTCGGGCCAATAGTAGGGACTCCATTAAGCTTCACATTAAACTTAATTAGAATTACCGTAATAAGAGCTCCATAGCCAAAAATAAACCCGTTTTCAATACAATGACTCATGTGTTGAATCATTAAAGATGGAAAATTTATTGGTTTATGGGAAGCTAGGCAATGAATATAAATTAAATCTAACATGCTAACTTGAGCACGTTTAGAAAGGCGAGGCAAAATGGCTTTCTTGAGAATGTGGAAAAGTATTTTGTGGTATTTGGATAAGAGATCGTGATTAAGAGAAGTAGCACCTCGTTTACCACCATATTTCACAATAAGTTCATCTAAAGAGATATCAGAAAAAGGGTAAGAACCTCGTTGTTTCTGAAGTAAACATTGGTTCCTGTCACAAAAACATTTCCAAAAATTCAGCATGAAAGTCAATTTGGGTTCCCCTAACAAGAGTAGAACAATTCCCTTCTTCATCTATAGAATAGTTATCACAGAATTCGTCCATAAGTTTGGGAACTAGACATTGGCCATAGCAATTTTCAAAGAGGTGTTCCCAACCTTGAACTTTTACCAAATCAAGCAATTGTCTAAAATTTACCCTTTTACACCAATTAAAATCAACACATAAACCAAGAACATACCAGGATGCGACTGATTTCCTTTTCGTGATCTTGGTTGTTCCTCTCATAGGTACAACAGGTTCCTCCTCAATCTTTGCATGCGATTCTTCAACTTCCATCTCCATAGTTTCTTCACTTTGTTTTCTTTTCCTGAAGATTCGTTTGGATGGATTTGTTGAGATGCCCATCACGGGAGTTAGAGATTCGGTGTGTGTAGAAGAGGGAGAGGGTTTTTCGATTTTTTGTTGAGTAAGAGAGTGAGGAGTTTTTGTGAGGTTCATGTTTGTGAAGGAGGGACGATTTTATTGAGATGAAGAGATGCAACTTTTAACTTAGTGGCAAAGCTTGAGATTAATTAATGGAGGTAATTAATTTAGAGTTTAATGGAGAAGATGGAAAGTTAAAAAAAATTAACTTAAACGTATATTGTACACGATTTTAGGAGATAGAAGAAAATAAAGAAAATTAAAGATAATTACAAGATAATATTTCCCAACTAATTTGAGAGATATTAGGAAAGAATAAAGGGAGTAAAGTCAGATTTTTAGGAAAAAATCTGAACATAATTGTTTTTGGAATTTTTTTTAAAAATTGAATTTCGAAAATTGAAAGAAATCCTAAATCTAGTACTCTGGGAATAGCGTTTGGGAACAACGAATGGGAACAACGAATTTTGCTACTTTGGAACGCAATTAATCCTTTAATCCTTATTAACTCTTAAGGCATAGAATTGTCTAAAGAACACTAAGGGTAATATTATTGGACATTGGTGAGCAGTTTTCAGACATTTTCACTTATACATATGAAATAATCATATAACAGTTATGATGCATTTAAACAAATAAAAATATCAAATTTATTCACACATACATAATGCTAAAGAGTCAAACCAATAGGGAGAAAGATTATAGCAATTATTTCAACTTAATTAAGTCAAGTTCAAGTCTCAGTTTTTTAAATCTATCTCTATTTAAGGGCTTAGTCAGAATTTCAGCAATCTGACGTTCAGTTTCACGAAATTCCATTTTATAAGGCCCTTTTCAACATTGTCCTTAAGAAAATGATGCCTAATATGAATATGCTTAACTCTAGAATGATGCACATAATCTTTAGAAATACTAATAGCACTAGTATTATCACAAAAGATAGGAACACAATAAAAGTAAAATCCATAGTCACTAAGTTGTTGTTTTATCCAAAGCATTTGGGAACAACATGCTGCTGCTGCAACATATTCAACCCTCGACTGTAGATAAAGCAACTGCGTTTTGCTTCTTGGTACTCCAAGAAACTAAACTATGAGTAAGGAACTAAATCATACCTGATGTACTTTTTCTATTGACTATAGTCAGCATCTGCAAATTCTTTCAATTCAAAGGTATCACTTCTCTAATAGAACAAGCTCAAATCATTTGTTCCTTTGAGGTATCTTAGGATTCCCTTCACCGCTATGAGATGAGATTCCTTTGGATTGGCTTGAAACCTCGCACATAGACCTACATTAAAAGCAATATCGGGACGACTTGCAGTTAGATATAATAATGAGTCAATCATACCTCGATACTTGGTTTGATCCACACTCGTTCCTATAGCATCCTCATCCAACCTAGTTGAAGTTCCCATAGGTGTTAGATTTAGTTTAGAAACCTCCAAACCATACTTTTTCAGCAGTTCCTTAATATACTTTTGTTGATGGATGTAGATTCCTTCTTTTGTTTTTTTGATTTGCAGTCCCAAGAAGAAATTGAGCTCACCCATCATACTCATTTCGAATTCTTTACTCATGAGATTAGCAAAATCCTTGCACAAAGATTCATTAGTGGCACCAAATATAATGTCATCAACATATATTTGAACTACAAATAAATGTTTCCCTTTTGATTTTAAAAACAAGGTTCTATCTAATTTTCCTCTTTTAAACTCATTTTCAAGAAGAAACTTTGAAAGTCTTTCATACCATGCTCTTGGAGTTTGCTTTAAACCATTAAGAGCTTTTTCAAGCTTAAAGACATGATTTGAAAAATCTTTATTTTCAAAACCCGAAGGTTGTTCCACAAAAACCTTTTCATTAAGATAACCATTTAAAAACGCATATTTCACATCCATTTGATACAATTTGAAACCCATGAAAGTCGCAAATTCAATAAAAATTTTAATAGCTTCTAATCTAGCAACAGGAGCAAAAGTTTCTTTGTAATCAATACATTCCTGTTGATCGTATCCTTTCACAACCAAACAATCCTTGTTCCTTGTTATGGTTCCGAACTCATCCAACTTGTTCCTAAACACCCATTTAAAACCAATAACCTTATTGTGTTTAGGTTTAAGTTCAAGGTGCCAAACCTTGTTCCTTTCAAATTAATGGAGTTTATCTTGCATAGCTACAATCCAATCAGCATCAATGAGAACTTCTTCATGGTTCCTGTGTTCTATCATAGAAAATAAAGCATGAAAAGCACAAAAATTTCTAATTTGAGATCTCGTTCGAGTTCCCTTGTTTATGTCACTGATTATGAGTTCCACAGGATGGGAACGCTGAAGTTTCTAAGGCTTAGGTTGGAAATCCTAGATGGGAAATTGATTTCCTTGTAGAGTTCCTTGGTCATATTCACTTCCTTGTTCTTGGGAACCAGGTTCAACAATTCATTCACTTATGTATCCTCACCTAGTTCATCTTCAATGTTGGGAACAGGAACATGATGTTGTTCCTTAGCCTTCGTTTCCATGACTTCTTCTTCCAAAATCTCATCAGTGAGAATTTAGTCTTTTACCAAACCTATCTCGAAGTCATCATCAACTTGTGAACTTGGAACAAATGTATCTGTTCCATCAAAAATAATATGTACACTTTCTTCTACACACATGATCCTCTTATTATAAACTCTATAGGCTTTGCTGCTTGAAGAATATCCTATAAAATACCGCTTCATCACTCCTAGCATCAAATTTTCCTAAGTTTTGTTTCCCATTATTATGAATAAAACATCTACATCCAAATGTCCTGAAATATCTAATATTGGGTTTTTACCAAAATATAGCCCATAAGGGGTCTTGTTCACCAAAGGTCTCAACATGGCACGATTTATAATATGACAAGCAGTGTTCACGGCTTTGGCCCAAAAGTTCCTAGGAAGTCCACTAGCTACCAACATAGTTCTAGCCATTTCCTCTAAGGTTATATTCTTCCTTTTAACAACACCATTTTGTTGAGGTGTCCTGGGGGCGGAGAAATTATGGTCCAAGCCATGTTCTCTACTAAAGTCATTAGATTTAAAGTTCTCAAATTCCTTGCCATGATTGGATCTAAGGTGTAACAGTTTTTGACCACTCAAATTTTAAACTTTCTTTACAAATACTAAGAACTCATCATAAGTCTCATCCTTGCTAGAAAGAAAAATAACCCAAGTATATCTAGAGCAGTCATCAACAATAACCAACACATACTTCTTGCCACTCCTACTTTAAATCTTCATTGGTCCACACAAATCCATATGAATCAACTCTAAAGGTCTTGTGGTACTCACCACATTCTTAGACTTAAAGGAGGATCTAACATGCTTCCCTTTAGCACACGCATCACAAACACGGTCTACATGAAACTTAATTGAAAATAGACCTAAGACTAGTTCTTTCGATCGAAGTTTGTCAAGCAAAGAAAAACTAGCATGTCCAAGACGCATATGCCATAAAAGAGGATCATCGTCAATAACACTAAGGCATGTAAACTTATTTTTGGGAATAAAGCTAAGATCCACAGCATATATGTTCCCTTTCCTTGTTCCTTCTAAAATGACATCCCTTGTGCTTTTGTTGACGATAAAACATTTTTCACTATTAAATTTCACAAAGTTCCCTTTATCACTAAAGTGAGAAATACTCAACAAATTACGCTTCAAACCATCAATTAGAAAAACATTATCTATGGAATGTGACGATAACTTACCAACTTTGCCCATGGCAACTATGTTGCCTTTCATGTTGTCACCAAAAGTCACACTTCCACCATCATAGGTAGAGAGTGAGAGAAATCTTGATCTATCTTCAGTCATATGCTTAGAACAACCACTGTCTAGGTACCATGTGTTGTTCCCCTTCACTCTAGCCTGCAAGAAAACTAATTGTTAGAGTTAGGAACCCAATCTTTCTTGGGTTCCTTTCCTTCAAGAACAATAGGTTTCCTTTTCCAAGTTAATTTACTTGTTCCCAAGTTCTTGTTAAAGCGACCAAGTCTAATAGGGCATGAGTTCCTATAATGACCAGTGTTCCCACAAAACATACAAACTTTATCACTTGGTAAATCCTCTCTCTTTCTAGGTTTTTCAAATTTCTTTTTAAAACCAAGACCTTCATTTCGTTTGGTTTAAGGGTTCTTAATCCAATTAGGAATAGGGAGGTATTTTTTCTTGTTCCTACTAAAGTTCAATTCCCCTTCAAGTTCCTCGTTTTCTTTTTCCAGAAACGATGATTTTTCAATTCATTTACTTAAGATTTAAAACTTTGTAAGGGAACTGACTTAATGTCAAAGGAACTCACTTCAGGAATAAATTCCTTTAACTGAGATGACTCAAGACTTGACAAGTAGTTCTCATTTTTAAGATTTTTGAAATCCTCTTTCAATTTTAGATTTTTATCAAACAACTCAAAAAATCTTTGTTCAATATCAGTTCGAATACTTTTAAGCCAAGAAGTGTGTTTCTTTGCAACTACTAAAGCATGTTGATTTTGTTTCAACTTAGTAGACTCATCTTTGCAATCATTTACAGCATCAACAAACTCAAATAATTGCACTTTACTTAAAGAATTAAGACGAGTTTTGATAGTGTCTAAACTTGCCTCAAGAGATTCAATCTCTTCATCAGATTTAGTATCGTCAAGAGCCATGAGACAAAAGTTTGTTGTTTCCTTATTAGGTTGAGGTTCATCTTCTTCCTCGGAGTCAGAATCTCCCCATGCAGCAATCATAGCTTCCTTCATATCAGATATGGTATAGGAACTCTTGTATTCCTTGTTCCTATCTTTGCTTTGTTCCCTTCATTTGCCTTTGTCTTGTTCCCATTGGGGACACTCCTTGATAAAGTGATCGGAATTGCCACATTTATGACAAACAGGTTTGTTAGAATATATCTTATTTTTACCTTTGTAGTCTCCATTCTTCATGTTCCTAAACATCCGTTTGAAATTTCGGACCATGAGAGCGTATTCTTCATTGTCAGTTTCCGAGTCATCACTTTCGTCGGCTTTCAAGGCAATTGACTTATGTTTGGACATATCTCCATTCTCATTGTCCATTTGTAGCTCGTGAGTCATAAGGGAACGAGCAAGTTGTTCCAGATTGAACTTCGTAAAGTCCTTAGTTTCTTGTAAGGCCGTAACCTTAGCCATCAATCGATCTCTATGAAGGCTCCTTAGGACTTTTCGTACTTGTTCCTCAGAAGTAATTACTTTTCTAAGAGAGGTTAACTCATCAATAATATTCACTAGTGGAAAAATGAAGAAGGGCTGTGCTGAAAAAGGCCTATAGGGCTGCGCTTTTTGACAACAACCCTTTCAATAGCAGCCCTTCACTTTTTAAGTAGGCTTGCGCTACACAAGCGCAACCCTTCACAAGGAAGGGCTGCGCTTTTTAGGTAAAAGTGCAGTCCTTCTAAGCTAGAAGGGTTGCGCTTGTACCTAAAAAGCGCAGCCCTTCCTACCAAAAAATTACATTTTTTTACTCATATATTAATCTCACATTTTCTGAAATTTAACATTTGCATTAAACTTTAAAGTAAACCATCCAAATCCAGAAGAGAAGAAATTATAGATCTACAATGCAACTAAACCCAAATATACAGAAGAGAAGAAATTATAGATCTACAATGCAACTAAACCCAAAACAAACAAAAAAAGAACGAAACGAAAAGGAACAAAAACTAATATACAGAAAAGAAGAAATTATAGATCTGAAAATACAAGAACATTAATCAAAACAAAGATTAAGAAATTATAGATCTGAAAATACAAGAACATTAATCAAAAATTGCCTCCAAACATTGACCTAATAATGTTTACATACGTAAAACAAAACCCTAATACATAATTAAGGAAATAATTAAACTCGGAAATACTTATAATGCTTATTTGGAGCCTTAAACGAACTCGGATGGCTTAAAAAGCCTATACATCACGTCGTAGCGATGAGTTTGACTCGTTGGCCCGTTTCGCCTCCGAAAAGGTATCACAATAGGCAATCGGACTCCGTCGGCATGATTAGTGCAAATCATTTCAAGCTTTTTGTCGCGTTTCTGGGAGTTTTTGAGAGAGAAGAGAGGATGATAGAGAAGGAGGAAAGGGAGGAGGGACGTGAGAGAGGAGAGAGAAGGAGGGATAATATATTTGACGAAGTCCGCTTAATATTTGAAGCCCGCGAATTTTTTATTTCAAATTTTTTTAAGAAGGGCTGCGCTTTTCTTCAAAAGCGCAACCTTATATAACAGAAGGGCTGCGCCTTTGAAGAAAAGCGCAACCCTTCACTTAGTAGGGTTGCGCTTGTAGAAAAGCGCAACCCTTATGAGTGTGAGAAGGGCTGCGCTTTTCCTAAAAGCGCAGCCTTACTAAGTGAAGGGCTGCGCTTTTTTAAAAAAGCGCAGCCCTTCTGTTTTGTAGGGATGCGCTTTTAAAAAAAAGTACAGCCCTTCACTAGTAGGGCTACGCTTTTAGGAAAAGCGCAGCCCTTCCTGCGCAGCCTTCCTTTTTTTTCCCTAGTGATTTGTAAAGCATGTAAACATCTCTTGAATAGATTCTTTTGGTTTCATTTGAAAGAGTTCATATTGATTCATCAAAAGATCTATTTTCGATCTCTTAACCTCACTCGTATTCATGAGCGACTTCAAGAAGATCCCAAATTTGTTTTGCGGTTTTGCATCCTATGACACGATTGTGTTCATGAGGCCCAAGACCACAATGAAGTAGTTTAATAGCAAGAGCATGAATTTCCATTTTTCAAAATATCAGCTTTATCGAAATCAAAAATGGATTTAGGAATTACCTTGTTCTTGTCATTAGTGGTAGTGACTTCAAAACCGCCTACCTTTGTGACTCTCCATACCTGATAATTGTCGGCTTTGATGAAGATCTTCATTTCCTTCTTCCAGTAGGTGTAAAACTTGCCATTAAACATCGGTGGCCTCTAAGTAGAGTACCCTTCTTCCAGTTTCTCTCTAGTATTCATATTTTCCAAGATCTTGAACTCTAAAGGATTTCCTATGTTTTTAGAGTTAGCTCTGATACCAATTGTTATATAATGTGAGCAGTATAAGATGGGGGTGAATTATAGTGAGAGAATATACTATACTTTTTGCGAAACTAAAAGATAGCTAGGGAACACACAATGAGAACAAGAGAGATTTTAGCGAGGAAAAACTTCCTAGGCCCAATAGGAAGAAACAACCTCGACCGCAAGTGATTTTGACTCAATACTTTCCACTATGATAGGCCAAACGACTCTGTTTACAAACCTATTACTTTTCTCTAAAGCCACAACTTAAGTTCCTAGTTAAACTCAAGTTCCCAACAACAATTCCCACAACTGTTGCTCCTCTCGAACTTCCCTCGAACTTCCTTTCTCTATCTCTTTCTCACGCTTCACTAAAGCTTCTTACACTTACAAGAGTTCAATCAAACCCTTACCAAAAAATACAATTTGTAAGACAATGGAAGAGTAAAAACTCGAATAAATTAAGTATGAATCCTCTTAGGAGCAACACAGACTCTTAAGACAACTGAGAATATTTAGCTAAGTTAGACACACATTGGTGTGACTACTGAAAGTCAGACACAAAAATAATTTACGGTTTAGGCGCCTATTTATAGAGTACTTAGGCAAGATATAAACTGACCACTACTTAAGTCCATTATCCCGTGATGTCCATAACTTAATTAATTAAATAGTTTTTATAAAATATTCCTTGAGAAATAATTAACCCATTCATCACTCCACTACATAGCTTAAAAATAAGAAGCAGTAAACATTACGTGACTGTAAATACTTGGGGAATAATTAGTCTAATTAAATTAATTTAGGCTTGGAAAGAAATTAATCAAGCCCACTAACCACTAACTATAAATATGTAGCAGTAGTGTGTTTAGGTGTAATATCTGTTTACTTAGGGAGTAATTAAAATATTTACTTTAAATAGTTTTTAGGAAAATATATTAATTAATGAAAATCGAAAATCATATTTGAATTTTAAAAAGAAAATCTTTTTATAACCGAAAATTATATTTGATTTTGAAAACAAAATCTTTTAGTTTAACTAAAATATAAAAGACAGGATTTAAAAGGTTTGATATTATCTAATTAAATCAAACAATAATCATTTTAAATCTTTTCCTAACAAACTAACAACAAACTAATAACAAACTCCCTAAAATAGTAGATCTAGTCAAAACTAACTTAGGACTCCTAACTAACTAGTTGGGCGCACAAATAATGTTAGGCGCATCACCTAGGAAATATTAGGGGTTCCTTAAGTCATTTCTAAGTTTGTTCCTTAACCTTATTCCTAATTGTGCCAGTGTCTGTTCTTTTCATGGGAACAGAACCAAGTTCTGTTTGAAAATAACACAAACTAAATTGAGCATTCACTCGACCTTAACAAGAAGATATTAAATACATCCTAATGTATTCTAATCTTCACTCCAAGCTTGATACTTTATCATTCGAACATCTTCACTTCGATCTTTGATTAGTTCTCCATTTAATCTTCGATCAAGTATTCTCTTTGTTCGAGAATGAATTACCTAGCAACATCATAAATAAAATAACATATGTCTTTTGTGGTTAAGTCATATTCAAAACTCAAGGGTCAACACCCACTTACAACCAATAGTCTTCTTGCCTTTAGGAAGAGTCACCATATCCCAAGTTTAGTTAGCCATTAAAGCATCTAACTCCTTTTCAGTAGTTCAAGCAAACCAGGGTGTTGTAAAGCTTCAAAATAGCTAGCAGGTTCAGTAAACTGAGAAATATATGGTTGATGGGAGCCTTCAGCGTAGTGGAAGATCATGAAAATGCAAAATGCACCAGACATGCATAATTTTTCAAGATAAGTTGGCCTTGTATGGATTCAGGCAGATTTTCTAGGTGGATGAGGTAAAGGATTGACGATAGAAAATGTGGGAGAGTTTGTAGAAGGTATGTAGAGATGTATTTTGGTGGGATAAAGGTTTAAAGAGGAAGTTGTGTTAGGGGTGGTGGTATTTGTGATACTGAGTAAGAAATCTGAGTCAATAATTAAGGGCTCAGGAACATCAAAGATGGTATCCATGTTAAAAGGAGTGTCAATAGTGTTATGGTTGGGGCTAGGGTTAAGGAGAGAAAGGGGGTTAATTAGCATTTAAAAAATAAGGTTAATGACTAATAGAGTAGGTTAATTGCGGTTAGTCATTAAGGACATTTAGATGTATCTCCATAAAACAAAGGTGGTAGCTAGTGAATTTTGAAAAGTGTAAGGATATCTGGTGAATTTTTGAAAACTCAAGATACTCGCGTAAATTTTTTTTTTGGTCTATGAACCTAGATTCACACAAATCACAAACATCTCTAGATCATATTCTACTTCCAAGCTCTACGTATTATTAAGTGGCTAAGTTTCAATTGAATATCCAAAGGAGTGCGAAAAGATGATATAGAATTATCTGGCCTAGATATTAGTCTTTCGAGTGATTGAATAAACAAACCTTTGATTGTAATGTAGCAATTTGGTTAAGCGGTATCGATCACTGAAATATGCTCTTTCTAAAGAAAACTTAGTTGTTGAAACTTGAAATGGAATTATTTACCCTAGATTTTAGTCTTTCGAGTGATTGAGTAAACAAACCTTTAATTGTTATTTAGCAATTTGGTTATGTGGAATCGATCACTGAAATATGTTGTTTCTAGGGAAACCTTAATTATTCAATACATCTTGAAGAAACCTAGAAGGCTTGTTAAGTGTTTTCCTCAAATCAAACAGCATTATAGATGTTTCTCACTTCTTCGTAATGATAATATTCCGACCAAGAAGAAAATGTTGTATTATCAAAAAGAAGAAAATGTTGTATTATCAAAAAGAAGAAAATGTTGTTGCTCAGTATTGTCCTCCATTTTTGCCTTACATTTTACAAACACTTGAGAGGCCAAATTGACCATTGAATGGTCATGTTCTCCAAGTACGTAAGCCTTAAACGACTCACATCCAACGAGTTCACTCATGGTACACCCGGGTGTACCATGAGCATGGTACACCCAGGTATTTTTGTAATAAACTACAACTTCAGGGGCACGTTAGTAATTTCGCCTACTCTTTCTCCTGTTCCTCTTCCCCATGTTTTCCTCTTCCGTGTGCTTTCACTGCCATTTTTCCCGATGATGCTGCTGCTGCTCATTTCTATTCCTCTATCTCTCACCGCCAGCAAAAAGTAAAGAAAAACAAAACCCACAAAAATGGAGATGTCAGCCATGGAAGAAAACTCGAGGAAGCAGCCACAATTTCGACGATGCCATTGTTGCTCGTTTGTTCTATTCTTGTTATTTTGCTCATTGTTGTTCATTTGTTTAATTGTTCAGTTGTTGTTGTTGTTGTTGTTGTTGTTTCAATTCTCTCCTCCTTCTAAACATTCCAAACACAACAATGGAGATCTAAAATTCGCGAAAAAAAAAGAAATTTCCAGATCTGAAATTGAGGAAGATGATGATGAGCAAATGACAGAGTTTTGGTAAAAGTGTGCTCATTTTCTTAAATGAGTAAATGCTTGTTCATTTTGCTCATTTGCTCATTTTACCCATTTGTCCATTTTACTCATTTGCTCATTTTGCTCTTTGCTGATTTTGCTCATTTGTTGAAAATAGCCTCGGGTGTACCATGAGCATGGTACACCCAGGTCTATTATGAAGATTCTCCACATCCAATTAGTAAGTGATTTTGTTTGGTGTTAGATAACGACTTAGCGCATCAATATAGACGAGATTCGATCTTAATTTTCGGGTATCATTTTTATAAGATCAGTGGGTGATTTTATATACATATATATATATATATATATATATATATATATATATATATATATATATATATATATATATATATATATATATATATATATATATATATATATATATATATATATATATATATATATATATATATATATATATACATATAGATACATACATATATAAAAAAATCTCTAGAGTTGTAAATTAACTCTACAAGGTAGAGTTTGAGCAATATCAACCATTGAATAAAAAAAATCAATGGCTCATATATTCTCTTTCCGAAATTCCCCATATATTTTATCTCATCAAAATTCAACCCTAAATCTTGCACTTCCACCAATATGAGCCATTGATTTTAAAATGCATGGCTCAGATACAACTCTATCTTGTAGAGTTTCACTAAAACTCTAGAGGATCTGAACTCATGTATATTTATACATAAATGACTACTAAAGATAAAATTTAACTCATACAACCTACCTTTATTTGAGATTTAAGAGTTTGACATCATAATTGTTGTAATATAGATGCAACTTCATACTAAAAATCAATACAAATTTTATCACACGCTTGGATGTATCGTGAACATGGTATATCCAAGGCTATTTTTTTTTTTGCTCATTACTCATTTGAAATAATTCAAAGGAGCAAAATTTACTAAAAATGATAGTTCAAATGAGCAAAAATTATCTTGAAAATACCGTGCACATGGTACACCCTGATGTATGATGAATAAGCTCAAAGATCAATGTTAGTGTCAATTTTTTTATTTATAAAAAACCGATTAGCTTTACTCTTCTATTTTGATGCCCCACAAGGCCACAACCGTATATTCAAGACTTCAAGAGTCCATTGAGTAATCACGTTCATTTCCGAAATTTACTCAACATAAAAAAAGTTTTTTCTATGGAGTACTCTTGTGTTTTTCAAAATTTTGCGCAACACCCATTACATTAGTAAGTATATTCAAAATTCAAATTTAATATTTATACCCAACAATTACAATATTTTATTCTACGACCAAATATTAATAGCTATTGAAAAATCAAATCATATATTTATAGATACGGAAAATAACAACTATATAAAAGTAGTACTTCCTCCAATTCTGAATACATGCAACATTTCTTACCTACACGCTTTTGGGCGCATTGCTTTGTTTTTCAATATCCTTAATTATGTATATGAAAAAATTATAAATAGTTGATACTCCATCCATTCCATAATAGTCTGAACATTTTCTATTTATATTTGTCCTAAATAATTTGAACACTTTCATTTTTGATATGGTCCCACTATTTATATTATTTCTTTTACACTTCTTTGTCCCACACTCTACCTTTTATTAATAAAAAGTTACCCAACTTTTTCTCTCCTCTAATAGAAAATACCCTACCAAATCTTATCACATCTACTTTTTAAATAAATAACATTTGATAATCATACTATAACAGTACAACTTATCACCTTAAAATAGGTATCTCAACAAGTGTTCAAATCTTTCTAGGACGGATATAGTATTAAGAAAGTATGTATTAGAACGAATCAAATAAAAATCGTACTTGACTATATTTTTTCTTTGACATTTGTGAATGCATATGAGATAAAGTTGGTAGCTAAATAAGACTTCCTCTATTTTATTTTTAATTTGCCATTTTGACTTTTGACACAATTTACAAATTTGACTTTGATCATCTTATGTTATTTATATATTTCCTCCATTATTTTTCTATTGTAACAATATTACTTTGGGTAGTTTCACATCTATTGCAATACTTCCACTTTAGGTAAAAAAAAAAAAAGCAACTCTAGTTGACAATATTGCCTTCTTAGCTTACTAAAACCATCAATAAACCGCTATGTTTGAGAAGGAAGTCCAAAGAGCACAGACTAGCCATGGAGCTTGGATACGGTTTCCCGATCGGAGATCCATGGATCATAAATAATATCTCTCCGTGGCCTTCCGTATCTGAAAGCGTCCTTTCTTCTCAAGCCCAAGCATCCATCCCATGCATTATTTTCGATCTGGTACGAAAGTACACTGAAGACCAACTCACTTTGTTTTATAAAGTTGCTTATACTTTATTAAGGATTTATTTTTCTCTTGCTCTAGTTAATTAAAGATGTATCTTTATGCTAAACTACACAACCTTTTCACTCCATTAAAAAATGTGCCCAAACTCATTGTTGCAATAGAAATATAATGGATGAAGTATAAGAAAAAATATAATTATCTTGTTGGATTCACTTGATATATAGTTTCAAATATTAACTTTTTTTAATTTTATATTTAGTTAAAGATATAGTTGTTCAAAATTGCATGTTGATAAACGCACAGATTAAATGATATGACGATCTTAGAATTTTCAATTAATAAAAGTAAAAGACAATGAAGAAAGTAGCAGTTACTAACTAATGAGTTAATGTGCAAATGTTGCATGTACTCATTCCAAAACGAAGGAAATATTTTAATTACTTTCTTCGTAACATAAAAAAAGTAACAATTGAATATTTCTTCGAGAATTTTGTGGTAAGAAGAATTTTATGTAGGCTGCTCTCGCACATGGTTACTCATCTAGAGGCCCAATTCTTATCTAGAATTTTTTAATTTTACCATTTTGACTTTTATTACAATTCACAAATCTGACTTTGATTATCTTATACTTCCTCCGTTTCATAATAGATGTCATATTGTACAATGTTTTTTTTCTTTATTTGGTAACTTTTGCCTTATACTTTTACCATTTTACCCTCACTAACTTGTTTTAAGTACATTAATCTACTTCACTTTATATGTGGTCCCCACCGTTTTTAATCACTTTATATGTACTTCACTTTAAGTACATGGGGACCACTACAATTAATCTACTTCACTTTATACTACTTAAACATGCTTTGGAAATTTTACCTAAGAGTCCATTTTAACAATAATGTGGCATCTATTATGAAACGGAGGAAGTATTATTTATATACTTCCTCCATTCTTTTATAAAGAATGCAACAATTGAATATTTATTTGAAAATCCTATAATAAGAAAAATTTTCTCTAAACTACTCTCGCACATGATCACCCACCCAGAAGTCCAACAAACCCAATCTTCTCCATTACCTCTAATATTATTGAAATTTTTACTTTCACCAAAATTTAAACCTTAGCATTCTTTCTCTTAGCCATATCATACTTGTATTCTATCAGTTTGATTTACAATAAAATAAAGGATTATCTCCAAGTTGAACCTTTAACTTCCCCCACAAAGTCCAGGTTCTCTTCCCCAAACTCTTTTCTCTCTGTCCCAAACTCTCTCTCTCCCCCTTATATCTTCCTACCAAACCCAACTCAAAACCAGCCTCTACTTCTCTTAACCTCCATAACTGCCAAAAACAACTACTAAAACTCACACAATTCCACTCCATGGACTCCAAATAACAAACACACCCAATTCACTCAAAACTTGGAAGAAACAGATTAAATTCTACGAGTAATAAACAATCTGTACAAAATAATCCTACAAAAAAACATGGAAACCAAAAACGGTTTCACTTATCTAGGCCGAAATTTCAGCGACCTCAACCTCAACGACAACTCTTCCTCCGCTTTTAGCGACTGTAACAGCGACAGGTCCGGCGAGTTTTCATGTGCGTCGTCGGAAAGTCGCCGGAAACTATGGTTATCTTGCGCCGGCGCAGCTGATGATTTCTCCGACGATCTCATCCGTCAATTAGTTTCCGGCTTAGAATCCTCCTCAATCGACGACCAGAAACAAGCCGCCATGGAAATACGACTTCTAGCTAAAAACAAGCCTGAAAATCGGCTTAAAATCGCCTTAGCCGGCGCAATTAAACCACTTATCTCGCTTGTTAACTCAGCCGATCTTCAGCTTCAAGAATACGGCGTCACTGCAATTCTTAATCTCTCTCTTTGCGACGAGAATAAGGATCATATTACAACTTCCGGCGCAATTAAGCCTTTGGTTCGAGCCTTGAAAACGGGCACTTCAACTGCTAGAGAAAATGCTGCCTGTGCTCTCCTTAGGATTTCACAGGTACATTCAGTAGCGGATCTTGAAACTTTTTATTATCGTGTTTAAGAGTTGAATTCTTAACCATTATGCTACGATTGCAAGGACCGAAACATATATACTTATATATAAATATGATATAACGCAGGTGGATGAGCACAAGGCATTGATAGGAAGATCAGGAGCAATCCCAGCTTTAGTAGATCTATTAGAGAACGGAGGATTTAGAGGGAAAAAAGATGCATCTACTGCGCTTTACTCTTTATGTTCGATTAAAGAAAACAAGATGAGAGCTGTTGAATCAGGGATTATGAAGCCTTTGATTGAATTAATGGCGGATTTTGGTTCACATATGGTAGATAAATCGGCGTATGTGTTGAGCTTATTGGTGGCGTTGCCGGAAGCTAGAGCAGGATTGGTTGAGGAAGGTGGTATTCCGGTGTTGGTTGAGATTGTGGAGGTTGGTTCACACCGACAAAAGGAAATTGCTGCGGCGATATTGCTACAATTGTGTGAAGATAGTGTTGTTTATCGGACTATGGTGGCGCGTGAAGGTGCTATTCCACCGTTGGTTGCGTTGTCTCAGTCGGGTACTAGCCGGGCCAAGAGAAAGGTTCGTTTTCTTTGTTATTGCTTTTTTTACTATTCTTTATCAACACATTTTCTATATTTTACGCTTCTTGTATGACGGTCACCTCTTTCTCTTTCGAGAGTTTGTCTGAGACCGTCTACTTTTAAATTAAAATTAGGTGTTAAAAAGAGAAATAGTTCAATAGTGACCAGCTTAATTTTTTTTCAATGATGAGTTTAATCCATTTACTAACTAGGTCTACTTTTATATTAAAATTAAATGCTCTCTTTTAATAATTTTTGTTTTTACAATGCAACCCTCTCACAACAAAGAACAATATAAAAAAGTTGGAAATTGAAGTACTTAAAAAGGGATTTAAAATTTGTTTGACTAATATGAAATAAATGAGTTAGACTTGGCTATTTCTCGAGTGAGGAAAAGTTTTATTTAATTATACTTTAAGATGATAACTTGAAGTCGCCGAATCAAATCCTATACTTTTACAATTTTTAATTTTTTTTATTGATTCTGGTTTGTATAGAGTAAAATTCTTTTAAGGAGAAGGAGAGCGTCATGCAATACCATTCTTTATTTAATATATTAGTCTACATAATTTGTTACATTGATATAGTAGGATATACAACGGTTATATTCAAAATACTTTTGTCATCTTTCAAACTATTGTTATTTTTAGTTTGGTTTTGTTTTTTCGGTTGGTTGCTACAGAATACTTTAAATTGTTTAAATTGAAGTCCAATTATAAAATCGTTAAGAATGATGGATCTAAATAATGATAGTTTTGGCCGCCCATTGCTATAATTTTGTGTATTATTGACTTGAAACTTTGTTTTTATATCAATGTTGAGAAAATGAACTTTCATTTGGAGATGAATGGAATAAATATCTTTGAAATAGTCTAATTCGAGACGTGTCAATTGTCAATAGGAGCAATTTTCTAAGTTTTAAGGAACAAGAAAAGAGTATCTTAGTATATATGCTAAAGATATTTTTTTTGTGTGAATTTTGTTATGTTTGATATATTTGCACGTCCCTATTGGATGATTATGTTGCTAGTTGCATTGGTAGGTTTTTCAGTTACACTAAAGTTCAAATAGTTTAAAGTACATTACAAGTATTTCAAACTAATTAACAGGATTAGTTGGTGTACTTTGATATAAATGACTAATGAAACTAAAAGTCGAATGAATCAAGCCAAAGAGTGTATTAATTAACTTTGTGAGGTTTTTAGGTAAAATTTTCATTAAAACATGAGTATTTTGCGGGGATATACCAAGGTAATAGGGCATTTTGTGGGGATGTACCTCAGTAAAAAATTTTTTTGGGATATACCAACCTAAATTTAAGTTTTGTTAAAAGGTACCAAAAACACTATTTTCAGCAAAAAATTCAAATTTTCGACCTTTAACTTGATAGGAACTCGTGAGTGGGCCACAAAATAACAGTGAGGAAGTTGGAGGAAAATCAATATAATAGAAGCAATTGAATATCACACACTATACAAAGAGTAATTAAGCAAGTCAAAGGCTGGAAATTTGACTTTTTCGCCGAAAATAGTGTTTTTGATACCTTTTAACAAAACTTAAATTTAGGTTGGTATATCCCCACAAAACAAATTTAGTGAGGTATATTCCCACAGAATGCACTATTACCTTGGTATATCTCCGCAAAAAACTCTTAAAACATTAGCACACATTTTTTTTCAATTTCTTTTTGTAGCTTTTTTTGGTTTTTTTTTAAGATAACTCATTCCGGTTTAAATTAGTTTACTCGTTTTAAAGTGTGACACTATTCACATACATGACTTTGATTATTCTTTGATTCAACTTTTTAAAATTTTTGCTTATTCATAATTAGAGATATTAAGGTTCAAGTTAGTATTTCGGCAAACATGCTTAAAGAAATAGGTAAACTAATAAAAACAGGGTGGAGTATTTAGTAGATCATGACGCTTTGTGATACTTCTTCAGCCTCAAATATTTGTATTATATATGTAGCCGTTAGGGCTACATATAAGCATTAAATACATGTGGTAAAATGGAAATATTTTATGAATTCATGATAAAATTTCACATCATTTGAGATAATAAATGCTTGATTCAAATTTTTTATTTCTATTTTAACCTTCCTATACATAGTCCTAAGAATTATGTATATTATTTTCCTAGTTAAAAAGGGAGAGAGTAGAAGAAATTTGAGACATTCACGTACACTAACTTAGTGACAAAGATGAGAAGAAAGGAAAGGGACATATCTAATAAGTAGGAAGCCCCGAATCAGTAACGTGAATGGTGGAAAATTGAGGTGGATGGTAGAGGTTCACAACACCGTCATGTGTAAACTGATCACTGGGTCCAAATTGGAGAATGCTTGTCAGGTTATTAGTTTCACCAAATATCTACCATTCTTACTTTTTTTACCCAACCTCCAAAATCAGGCGGACGCCTATCTTATTAAGACTCTGTTCTTTTAAACTTATTTCTAGTTTAGTTTAATTAATTTAAGTTATAGTTTAATTTTTTTCAGTTAACTTAATTTAAGTTTAATTTAGTTAATTTCAATTCAGTTTCTATCGTTATAAATGAACGGAGTTTAAATCAAGCCAAATAACCTTTTGAAATATCCGGACTATATTTCAGGAGTATAGCTAAACTAGATTGAGGAAATAGATCGAGCTATATGCACGTGAAATTACCTAAATGAGCTATTTTTTTCTTGTTTTCTAATAAACAGTTTGCTAGTTACATTTTTTTTTTTATATTGTACGGAGGGTGAAATATTTTTAATAATCGGTATAAATTATGATAAATGGAGAGATTTTTTGTTTTGAGGTGAAGGAGTGTATAGTAGTTTAATTAAAAAGATGAGTTCATAATCATTTTGTAGTAAGGATGAGGAGTTAGCTCAAGTGGTAGAGCACTCCCCTCTGATCCTTGAGGTCAGGGGTTCGATCCTTACCCCCAACATTATGTTGGGGTATTTCCTTAGCATGCTTTGCATGCTTTACCAGCCAATGTGACTTAATTTCCCAATCAAAAAAAAAAAAAAAAAAAAATATAATCATTTTGTAGTATATCATTCATGGTCAATATGACTATCCTATAGAATCATCCTCTAAATGCTCTTGTCCTTTACTGAACCAAAGGTTTGATATCAAGTACTACTCCATGTGGAGGCACGTTTAGTGCCTTTTGAGCCTTATATATTGAATTTTAAGGCTAACTTTAGATGGTAATTATTCTCACAATTATATTAATTTAATATGTTAAAAACATTGGAACATTCTCAAAGGGTTATTCTCATGAAAAATATTTACCTTAAGATAAAATAATTTTAAAAGTAATTCTCTCTAAGGCTTCGTTTGATACGGCGTAAAATATTTTCAGTGTAAAATGATTTTCATGAAAAACAATTTACAATGAAAAACACAATTCCAAAATTAGTTTTTGTTGTTTGGTTCCATGTAAGAAAAATGATGAAATGAAAGGAAAATAAAAGAGAAGGTAAGGAGGTAGTGAGAGGAGCGTACAAGAGAGATAAAAAAACAATTTTTCCTTCATTTTAAAGAGAAAATGGTTTTCCATCATTAGGAGAGTAATTTTACTCAAAAGAAAAATGATTTTACACTATTTTGCCAACCAAACAATGTAAAACTGAAAATAGAGGAAAACAGTTTTTCAGAAAAACGTTTTACGTCCTACCAAACGGAGCCTAAATCTATTAGTAAAAGTTCTAATAAATAAATTTGCTATGCAATTACTGAATTTCAATTAATATAATATTTCTTTTTGGAGAGAAAACATTCAAATATATTGATCAAGCGATAAAACATCCGAGAATACATTAAAACAAATGATATTTATAAACTTATATTTATTGATCAAAATCTATTTGTGTTGATTTGTTTCTTTTTAAAGCTTTTTCTAGTATTGCTTAGCCAGTCAATGATATTTACCACGTGTTCTAACTTGTACGATTAGAAATTAGTGGTCTGTCGTTTTAGAAGTTAACAACGTCCACTAATTCGTTCAACCTTACTTAATCACACTTTAATGCATTTAGCTTTCTCACTTTACTGTTTAAAGACTTCTTCTTAAAGTATTTTGCCGATTATGTCCTTTATGATTATATTTTGAACTTGATAAAATTACACGCCAAGATATGAAATTACTCCCTAGGAGAAATGGACTACAAGGTAACTTTTACAGAGTAAACAAAAGGATGGTTAATGTATTTACACAACTCTGAAATGATACATTACTGGAAAAAATTAGTGAATGTTACGGGCGATGTCTCCGATTGTTTCTTTTCGTAAATTTTTGTCTTGTAAGGAAAAAATTGAGATCATAATTTGAAGAATACAAGAGATTGGGGTAAGAGTTTATGTCTACAATAGTATATAATCATTACCATTCATGTATTAAGTATCCAACTACTTGTGTAGTCTTATATGATTACAAGATCTTGTTATATTTTTTATTTTGAAATATTAAACAATGATGATATGTTGGATCAATAGTTAAGTTTTCACTTTCTGTTTCAAAGGTCACCGTCTTTGATGTCTTCTAACTACCCAACATAATTTTTTTAGTTGAGGGGTTTGACATGAAATAGAGCATTTGCATTAGAGTTCTAGAGGAGATGTGACACATAAACATTCTTATGAACGCCTTTTAATATATTAGTATAGATGGATAGATTGCGGAAATTAAAAAAAAAACGGATATTACCGTTAGAAATTGATTTATGCTTATGAAAACTTTTTTTTTACTCAATATCATTTCTGTAAGGTGAAGTGAACATAGTCAAAATAAGTCTAGTACTAATACTGTTTGTTGGGTCATTGTCATTCTTTTTTTTCTTTCAAACACATGTTAAAAATTGTTGAACTTTCACAATTAAACCAGACAAAGACAGTTTCCGTGAAGATGATGAAACATCAATTATTAATATATTATATTATATTAATGTAACAATTATGAAGTCAATTAATATATGATGTCGGAGATAATTGCTAAATACTACTATTACTCGTAATTTAGCATAAGTTCTGAAACAATCAACGTGTCTTTTATACTGAACATCAATAATTAGGTGACAAGACAACAATGTGAAATGAACCTTTCAAAGGTAGATGAGAGGGAACAGTATGATTTAGCGAATATTGTAAAGGGGTGGCTGGCATTTATGCATATGAATAATGAATGTATGTTATCTTATTATCCAGCGAGATTTGACTTAGTGGTAAAGGTTTGGCTTTATAATTTCAAGATCATAAGATCAAAGTCCATTAGGGGATCTTTGGGGTGAGGTTTCCCTTACCATTCTCCCTCCCTCTAAAGAGTCTGATCTGTAAATCTGATTGATTATACCTGTGCGAGATACCAGTTCAATAGATCCTTCACCTCACAACTTTTTAAAAAAAATGTTATGTCTTTTGGGGCTTCCCTTTTTGTTGGAAGTTAGTTCATTGACATTATATAATACTAGTACTATTATGATGTTATATTAATGTTGCTGTGAATTATGGGACAGGCGGAGACATTGATTGAGCTTCTACGGCAACCAAGATCCGGCAACGCCGCTGCCAGAGACATTTGATTATGTTACTCCTTTCTGTCCCACATGCCCTCAAGTCCTTCACCCTTGATTAATTATTCTCCCTTCTCTTGCGCGCGCTCTCTTTTCTTTTCTCCTTTTTTTCGTGTTCTTCGCTGATAGCGTGTGTGCGAGCGTGCGTGCATGTGGGTGTGTCTATTTCTTATCTTTTAAAACTCGTGATATTTTTCATGAGTGAATTGCCTTCTTTTTATGGAGGGTTTTTATTTTCCTTTTTTACTCTTGGAGTTGAGGGTGTGTGGAAAAGGAGTCGGAGTTTGTGTTTGATGTGTGTAAATACACTTGGAGAAGTTGTTTTGTACTGTGGAAATATATCTAATATCTGTAGCCTATCTCTGAGATAGAGATAGGGGAAAAAAAATTATATATAGAAGAAAGAAGAATGAAGGAAAAAAAACCATAAAGGAAAAATATATTAGTGAAAGTGAAAAAGAAAGGAAAAGAAACTACAGTGTAAATAGTTTTGTTTCCATGTTTGTAAAGAGAAGAAAATGAGTAAAAATTTTGTGAGAGATGTTGGAGTCTCCTTTAATGTAATTACTAATATATTATTGTTGCTTTTTTTGTGTGTTTCCTTTCTTTGGAAACATTTTATGTCTTTTTGGATGCATGGGAGTTGGGACTACCAAATTGTGCATTTTTGTAAAAGAAAGTTGGCAGTTTCCCGTATGTTCTACCTTCATCATGCAATCTTATTAACTTTACTTTTAATAATTTAAAAGTTCCTCTAATCGTGCTTTACTTAAAGATTAATTAGGTAGTTGCACTTGCGTCATTTACTAATTAGAATATATGAAAAGCAAATATTTATTTTTTATTCGATAATAAACTGGCCCAAGCATGATCAGTTCTCATAAGTTGGGGGATTCCAATCTATACGAAAATTTCCAGATATTGAGAATTGGGAATTTATATCCTGAAACAAATATTTACACAAACTCTCCAAATTAAGGCTAATAAGAGTCGAGCACACGACAATAAGTTGAGAGGTGGAAGATCCAACCATTGATCCCACATAGTTGTCAAAAAAGAGCAAATGCTATAAGATAAGAAAGTACTACTATTGGCTTTAACGGAATTAAGGCTAATAAGAGTCAAACAAATATTTACACAAACTCTCCAAATTAAGGTTAATAAAAAGTCGAACACACAACCAACAAATTAGGAGGTGGAAGATCCAACAATTGAGCTCCTACATAATTGTCAAAAAAGCAAATGCTATCAAGATAAGAAAGTACTACTATTGGCTTTAACGGAATTAAGTTGTAAGACGAGACTTAATTAATTTTTTCTTTTTTGTTGGCATCATTGCGCACTACTTTTTAAAAGGCGAATTCTCTCATATAAGTTGAACAATATATAAAAAGCCATGGTTGCTAATTGGTGACTTGGTGAGTAATGAGTTAATTATGGTATTGATTATAAAGGTGGCTATTGTATAATGGCGTTTTCCACGTGTAGTGCTTTGCTTTTGTGGAAGCTGTACTTAATTAGTGCTGTGGTGGGGGGACTTGGAGATTATGAACACTATTACTGACCTAAACTTCAGATTCTGGAAGAATTTCTTTTTTGATTTGCACACTAATTTAGTGCTCCTGTTTTGCCTTTGAGAAGATTCTGTTATAGCTCTTATCTTAGAGCTAGTTAATAGATTGGGTTTGCCCAATGTAGAAACCGTAATCAAGGTTTCATATTCACATTTATAGAGAGAGATTACAGAAAGGTTTATTGAGGAAGAAAAGAAGAGAGAGAAATCAGTTATTTAGCTCAATTAACTCAATAATTACAAGAGTTAATCCATCTCTATTTATAGTGACTAACTAATCACTATTGTTGACTAGGATAAAAACTTTACATAAAATATAAATAAAGCTTATACTCCCCCTTCAAGCTGTACTTGTTGAAACAAGACCAAGCTTGGAACAAAGCAAATGAAGTTGAGGAGAAGGCAGAGACTTCATGAGTAAGTCAACCAATTGAGCAACACTGGGGACATGAGCAGTTACAATAAAGCCTGCCTCTACTTGTTTCCTGACATAATGCATATCCCTTTTAAGATGTTTAATTTTCTCATGAAATTTGGGATTTTGAGCAAGATGTTCTGCTGAAATGTTGTCATAGTACATAGAAATAGGAAGTTGTGGAGTGACTTGAAGATCTTCTAATAACCATGAAACCAAACCAATTCACTAGCTGCGGAGGACATGCTCACGTATTCTGCTTCAGCAGAAGATTTACTGAATGTGGTATGCTTTTTAGTCTTCTAGGAGACCAAATTGTTGCCAATAAACACATCATAAGCACTTAATGATCTATTGCTGAACTGACAAGCACTCTAATCATAGTCACTATAAGCAGAGATATCAAGATTGCTGTGTGCAGAATAAAATAGACCATGATCATTAGTACCTTGTAGATATTTTTCAACATGTAAAGCATCTCTCAAGTGAGGAACACGAGGTTGATGCATGAACTGACTAAGGTGTTGCACATAATAAGAAAGATCAGGTATAGTGAGACCCAAGTATAGAAGTCTGCCAACTAATCTTCTATAGATATCAGGTTCATCAAGAATATCACCAATACCAGATGAGAGTTTTAAACCAGTAGGTAAAGGAGCAGGAGAGAATTCACAACCTTCCATTCCACAATCAATGATAATGTCTTTGATATACTTTTTTCTGAGAAAAACACTAGTTGAGTTTCTGGAAATTTCAATGCCCAAGAAGTAATTCAGGTTGCCAAGATCTTTGATGGTAAAAGCATTATCAAGATATCTTTTAATTAACATTATCAATTTGAAGCATACTTGTACCAGTCACTAGCATGTCATCAATGTAAACCAGGATAACCAAAAATTGACCATCTAATAGTCTAGTAAACAAAGAGTAATCTTGCTTAGACTGGATAAAACCTAAGCTTCTAAGGAACTTACTCAATTCCTTGTTCCATTGTCTAGAAGCTTGTTTAAGTTCATAAATAGACTTTTTCAGTCTGCATACTTGACCATCACAAGCCTTAGTATAGCGAGCAGGAGGAAGCACATATACTTCTTCATCCAGAAAGCCATGTAAAAAGGCATTGTTCACATCAAGTTGACACAATGGCCAACCATGAACAGTAGCAACAACAACCATCACTCTTACAGTTGCTAATTTAGCAACTGGTGCAAAGGTCTGTGTAAAGTCTTTCCCCTCAATCTGTTGATAACCAATAGCAATTAACCGAGCTTTATGTCTCTCAATGCTACCATCAGGCTTCAACTTTGTTTTGTAAACCCATTTTGAACCAATGGCTTGTTTACCTTCAGGAAGAGAAGTTAACTCCCAAGTATCATTGGTCTCCAAGGATGTTAATTCTTTATCCATAGCCATAATCCAATCAAGATTGTTTTTAGCTTGATTTTAAAATTTAGGTTCCACAATATGTTGTGAATTAACTACACAAGAAGCAGATTCACTAAAAGAAGAGGGCATAATGGGATTGTTGTGAGGAATATAAGTGGAAACAAAATCTATAAGTTTGGTGGAAGGTTTAATTTTTCCGTGAGGGGTTCCGGGAAGAATTTGTGTGGGGGTGGAAACAGGAGAATGTAAAGAGTTAATAGGAGAAACAGATGTAGGAGAAGAAATATTAGGAAAAATCATGAGAAAGAGAAGGACTGTCAAGTTGTTTCAAGGAAGAATTTGAGTGAGAATTGATAGAATTATATGTGGAATTATGATCAAAAGAAGAACGAGTAGTAGGAACAAAAGATTCTTCAGAATTTTGTTCCAAAATTAACAAGATGAATAGGAATAGAAAGATTAGAAGACATGGAAGAGTTAGGATATGGACATATGTTTTCAAATAATATGATTACTCTGGATATAAAGGAAGTATGGGTGTTTAAATCATACAACTTATAGGCCTTTTGACCATATGGATATCCCAAGAAAATACATTTTCTTGCTCTTATATCAAATTGTCTCTTTATGTGTTCATGTTATAAGCAAAGCATAAACAACCAAACACTCTTAGATTACTATAAGAAGGTGGTGTGTGAGATAAAATTCAGAAGAAGCTTTCCAATTCAGCAGCTTGATCGGAAGTTTGTTAATTATGTGGGTAGCAATTAACAAACAATCTCCCCAAAATTTCTTAGGCAGTCTAGCTTGAAATCTTAAAGCTCTAGCAATAGCCAATAGATGCTTGTGTTTCCTCTCAACTCGGCCATTTTGTTAAGGCACATAAGGAACACTCTTCTGATGAATAATATCTTTTTCAGCAAACAGCCTTAAGCATTCTTTCTTTATCAGTTCAGTCCCATTATCAGATCTGATACTTTCCACCTTAACCTGAAATTGAGTGTCTACCAGGTTTAGAAAATCAGCAACAACCTTAGATACTTGAAGCTTGTTATGTATCAAGAATGTCCAAACAACCCTACTATAATCATCCAATATAGTAAGGAAATAAGATGCACCATTAAGAGCAGCTACTTTATGTGGACCCCACAAGTCAATATGCACTAAAGCAAAACAAGAAGTAGCTCTGTTTGTACTGACAGAAAATGGTAATTTCTCTTGTTTACTATGTATGCAAACAAAATATTTGTATTCTTTCAATGCTTTGCAATTAAAAATTGCTATATGTTGCATTTTACATAATGAAACTTGTCCCAAACGAGCATGAATCAATTATAATGTAGGTTCAGCAACACATTTATTCTTAGTGCTAGTAGCAATTCTAGCAGGTAATACCTGAGTATCAACCACCAACTCAATTACAGCAGCATTACAAGATGTTTTATTACTATATCCTTGGGCTTCTTGATATGCTTCAGACAATTGACATCGAAAAACTACAAATTACCATTATACTTCTTCCCAATAGCAATGACATCCTTACTAGAATGGGCCTGAAATAGACAACCATCAATAGTAAATATTACTGCAATATCAGATGTTTTCACCAGTTGTCCTATGAACATCATATTGTATTTAAATCCTTCTACCAAGAGCACATCATGCAGGACTAATCCCTACTCAAAATAACTTTCCAATTATTTTCACCAATTTATGACTTTCATTAGGTAATCCCACTTTGATGGGTGTATGCAACTTTCTATTATCAGTTAACAATGACTCATCAAATATCATGTGATCACAAGCACCAGAGTCTATGATCCAGCTATCATTATCATGTTGTTTAATCACATAACATGAAAAATATTATAAGTCAATACCTGCAAAACTAGCAAAGCTACTAGATCCAACTCCATTATTATCATCAGAGTGTTGATTGCCCTTCATATCACGCATTACTTGTTGACAAATAGCAGCAACCATATCAGAATTGATATTTTCAGCAGCATGAACAACATGTGAAGAAGTGCCAGCTCCAAGAGTGAAATCAAGAGGTGTCTCCTCATATTCAGTATGAGCATTTGATGCAAGTATGTTATAACTATTGTTGTGTGCCATTCCACCTTTCTTGCCTGCCTTAATGGTGTTATACCACTCAGGATAACCAATCAAGTTGAAGCATTGGTCCACTGAATGTCCCTTATTTTTGCAATGACCACAAAATTTCTCCATTTTCTCCTTTTTCCAATCTCTTTTAGATATATTAGAAAAATATGGGTTTTGTTGTGTTTGTACTCTCTGAAATCTTTGCGCAGCCATTGCTACTTTCAGCACCAATCTCTACACTGCTAGCACTAACCTCCTTTTGTTTCTCAATTTGTTGAGCAATTGAGAACATACGATTTCTAGAAGGAAGTGGATCCATAGAAAGAACATTAGTAATGGTAGTGTCAAAACCACTATGCAGAGCAAAAAGAAATTGCATCAATATATCCTCTGCTTCAAGATCTTGTAATTTCTTCAAGAAATTGCAAGTACAATTATTCAAAGCGCCACAACTACAAACCGACATCTATCATCTTCAAACTTTGCAATTCATCCCATAGTCTCTTTATTTTGCCATAATATTCAACAATAGTCATGTTTTCTTGTTTTAAGACATCAATTTCATTCTTTAATTGATATTATCAAAGGTCCATTAGTTCGGCCAAATCTCTCTTGTAACTCACTAATTCCATAGAACTCTCCATATAACCAAAAGCATCAGCTAATTCAGAATTCATATAACTCAAGATCCAACTCATCACCATATAATCAGCACTAGTGGAAAAAACCCCACATGATGCGGTCAAAACTGGCCTTTCTGATGTGATTTTTGTCTGCATCAAGTGGGTACGCAACAGCTTACAACCATTTACTGATGCGGTCCAAAACCGCATCATAAAATGCTTTACTGATGCGGTTCTTAGGGAAAACCGCATCGTAATTAACTGATGCGGTTTATTTAAGAACCGCATCAGTTTGTTGCATTGTATGTAAAAAAAAAGTTCAGTTGCAGACCTGCAGGCCTACAGGTCTGAACTACCAAAACAAAATATCCACATTTAGTCCACATAAACCCTTAAAACTATGTAAGAAAAACCAACCCACTAGCACCTTTATGATTTAATTAATAATACACTAACTTTAAACAAATCTACCAAAACCCTAACCTAAATTAAGAAATACTCTTTCCTTACCGTAATAACACCTGGACTTAATGCTAAATCATCATACATCCCAAAACAAAACGAAACAAAACATACAAAAATTGAGATAAAAACCATACATATATGAAACAAAACGAAAAATCAGAAACATACATCCCAAACTAAAACAAAAAATACACACTAGCATACAACTAAAATTTCAGTGAAATACATCCACATTAATTCCAAACTAAAAAAAAATACAATCTACATACAAAACTTGCAAAATCCGGACTTAACGAAAAAAACCTAAAAAAACGATAGACCTAAAAAAACGAAAAAAACTAAAATAAAAATTAACAAAAACAAACTTAAATCTAAAGAATGAAAAAAAAAGGAAAAAAAACTGAAATCAAAATTAACGAAAACAAACCTAGATCTAAAAAAATGAAAAAAAAGGGGAAAATAAAATGAAAATTAACAAAAACGAACCTAGATCTAAACAAACTCAAAAATACGATAATTGCAAGAGTTAATCTATCTCTATTTAAAGTGACTAACTAATCACTATTACTAACTAGGATAATAAATTTACAGAAAATATAAATAAAGCTTATACCCAATGTTGGAAAGATTTTTATTGAACAGGGTTGTTCATGAACACAATTTTTATTAGATACTAAAAAAGTTCAAAATTTTCCTTTCAAAAAATAAATAAAAGTTCAATTTTTTTTGGTCGATATTTGCAGAGTTGAGGAGACTACTCTTGAATCAGTTTTCTAAGATTAAGAAAATTTCATACCTCAAGTTCTTTAATTAGAAGTGAAACCAAATATCATATGCAACAAAGAGAACATATAGCAAAAAAAATTTACTATGTATCTTCCGAACTTGCTAATGACTCGTAACCTGCATACTCGGATATGCTATTGGTCTGTTTAAAACTTCTCAATAATGATCATACCAGCTATTAACATGCACGAACCATATTCGACCCGTCCAATCATTTGCAACTTTTAATCTTACTTGTCCCAAGAATTCTAGAGAGAAGGTTTCTTCCTTCTCTCTAGAATTCTCTAGTTCCCTACCCCCACCGCCTCAAATTAGCCCTCCCACCGCCTCTGATTTCGTCTCTCTACCGCCCCGAATTCCTTCCTCTCCATCATCTCCTTCTTAATTGATGGTTTTAGGCAGGCCATCTGTGCCTTGCAATCTAATTGATGGTCGGTTCCTTCGCTAGATCTACTCAACCCTCCGCCATCGGTGGGTCTTTGCTCCGATTTTGGCCCGGACAACAACTCTTCTCTCCCTGGTGGGTGGATAAGGCTGGTGAGAGAAGCTGTGAAAAAAGGAGGTGAAGATTCGTCCGCTGTAAAGAAGCGAACGTCTGCCCAAATCGATGTCGCTGACATCGACTCCGACCGCCGCCGCTGGTGGCTCAGCAACCGAAACAAGGAGACCATATGGCCAGATCTGAAGCGCTTTGAAGCTGAAGCGAGTGAGCGACTTCCTCCACCGCTGTGGGGCTGTTGTTTAGCTGCGCAATTAGACTGTAAAGCTTCCTTGAGAAGCTAAATCTAGTTTTTCCTTTTCTTTTTTCTTGTTATTCAGTTATCTAGTAGTCTCTCCCTGAGATAGGGATTCTACTAATTTTGGGTTCCTGGTGGATATTGCCCTGAGATAGGGATCCACTAGTACCTCATGTACCTCCAAAACAAAAAAAAAATTGCAACTTTTTATAAAAGTATTTAAGTAAATCTTTAGTGAAAAATTAGGTGAGAATGAGTTGGTTTGCAACTCACGTTACAACATCATGGTACGGGATTCGGATCATCCCAACAATAGTTGAGGGTTTAGGGGAAGGGGGGGGGGGGGGAGGGTTATATCTTCAAGCCATGGGCTGGGCCTTGAGATAATGCAATTGCACACCCATGTGTTTCTTGTACCCGACCAAAAAACAGTCTTTAATGTTTGGAACTTGGAAAACATAAGCTTATGCTTCCTCCACGTTAGATCTGACTATCCATCTAACTTTACTCATTTTATATTACTACTCACTAGTATCATCTAAAATATCTATTCACTAATTTAGCTTCTTCTAGATAATAGTAATACACAATTTCCAAAAATTAAAAGAGATTAATAATAATAATAATAATAATAAAGTGTAATCTGTCAATTTCAAATAATTTCAAAATTTTATTCAATGTACAACCTTGAACAACATTTAACGTCGAGGGTAACTTTTTTATTTTGTGATATTCAAAGAACGCCTACTTTTTAATTTTCTCATTGTTCGTATAATTTCGTACATCCCTTGAAAGAATAATCCCTGATAGCATTAAAATTTTTAACCAAGTCTATTATTCATAATGGTCATAGTTAAAAAATTTAACCTGCGGGTAAGATTTTCAAGCTAAACAACTATCATGTGAAGCTAAGTAGTGAAAACCTAAGTGAGGGGGGAAGAAAGAGTAGAATTGATCAACAAACTCATAATTTCTGAGTAACCCGTCTTCTTTCGTTCACAATTCCTTTGCCATTTTTGGTAATTCAAAGCTCATTATGTTATTTATGTTCATCTCTTTGCAAGGAATTGAATTCTTAGATTAACAAGTAATTTGCAGCACTATGGAGTCACTAGATTAAGTTTTAAACCTCCATAATTGGTGTCTCAAACCTGAAATCCAAAATTAAGGGTAAGAGTTGAGTTAGAGAGGATTTCTGTTAGTTAAGTTCTTAGTAAATAATCGAAACTTAATTATATGTTGTAATTGGTTTATGTACGAAGGATTATTGTACAAAGGATGCATAAATTAGTCAAGAAAACCCTAGCTCCTCTACCCTTTTTCAACAGTTTAGGGGATGCCATAGATGATTTCATCCATGGTAAGTCTCTTTTTCCCTTTTATTTTCAATTTTAATTCTTTTTCTTGTTTTGTTGAATAAATTAATATTTCTTCATGAGATTTCTTCAAACCGTGTTATGAATTTTTTTAGTCTCTGTTGTAGAAATCTCCTTCTCCCCATGGGAGTTGTGAGTAGGGGTTTTTTATTTTTAGATATGAGAAATTATTCTCATTGTTTGAAATTCAAGACTCTAACATGAAGGTGTTGGAATCTCGGATGCGGTTAACATGGCCCGATCAAGAATGCTCTTCCAAATCTATGTTAGAATGATAGACTTCCTCATTAATAACTGCTTGATTTAGCAAATACAAGGAGGTTGCGCTGTATTGTTCGATCTAGTTCATTGTAGTTTCTTCGAAGACAAATTTGATTTAACTTTGTTTAATAGTATCTTGTTTTTCTTTAATATCTATTGTAGATACCGTTTGACCTTCAATTAATGAATTTCTCTTTCAAAGTATGATAATATTAGTTAAGAAAGTACGGTAAAAAGTCATGTTCCTTGGGGGGGGGGGGGTTGTTTGAACTCCTTCAAAAACCAATAATGTTTTTGAGTTGGTATGTACGGGATTTTATACCATATTTTTCAAAGTATGAGTTTTTTGGGAAATTTTGAAAGAAAGTGGCTTGAAGTTGCCTTGTTTAGTTGAAATCAACAATATTTTTTTTTTTTTTTACATCGAAGAAATTTGCATTAATGAAAAAGACATTACAACCTAATACTAAAAACAACCAAATAAGCACAAAACCTAAATTGAGCTGAACTCGCTCTTACACAACAACCGCCAAAACAGAAATAACATAAACTAAAACAAAGTGGCTCGATCTGGTGGATGACGCTGCTTCTGGTGGATGACGATCGCCAAAATTCAGCTAAACGTAGTAGGAGGAGAGATCTGATTTCACGAGCGGGGGACCTAAGGACCAGCGAGATGATGAACTCGCGACTAGACCAATGCCAGGGACCTGCTGTCACCTGGAATCCGATGGCCGAGTTTGTTGAGAAAGTCACATTCTTGTGTGACTTCATACCCTTTTGGAAGGGTATTGCAGGCTTCTCCTGTGAGGAGAAGCGCAAATAACTGGGCGCGTTGTAACCCCAATTGATAAATTGGGGGGCTGCCTTCAGATTTCGTTTTGTCAAGGCAATGATAAATGAAATCATTACCGAGCGAGAAAGAAATCTAACCAAGGTTAGATTTTGAAGAACCATCCGATTATTAAAATCGGGGAAACCAAACCCCAAACATGAACTCGATTGCCACTCAAATCCTAACCGACGACATAGACAGATCGAAGTAACAAGTACCTCCACCATAATAAACAACAACACCATACTAAGCCAACCAAAACAGACTGAATGAACAAACAACGGGGCCATACTAGACCAACCAACAACCACCACCGGAGGATAGAATACACTACACTAAGAGGGGAGGGGGGATGCCCTGCAACTTAAGTTACTGCCTACACAAACGCTTAGGGGGAAGCCCTACAACTGTTTTTTGAACTGGACACACCACGAAGGGGGAGGGGGAGGGGAAGCCCTACAAATGGTTCTTTTAAACCGGACACAACACCCCGGGTTGGGGGAGGGGAAGCCCGAAACTGACTATTAGGGGTAGGGGGAAGGGAAACTAACCACAAAGCAGGGGGAAGGGGAGGGGAAACCCTAACAAACCTAACCACAAAAAACAGGGGGAAAGGGGAGCGGAAAACCCGTATAAAATCAACAAATTTGGCCAAGTATAAACTGAGTGAAAAATGTGTGACATGCCATGTTTGAGCTTGATTTTGGTGATGTTCTTGAGTGATTCTATGTGCATCATGTGCTTAGATATGAAATTCATGAAGTATTAGCATGTTATTAGGTTTGCAATATGCCTACTTGACATGTTTATGCATGATATCTTGCAATTTCAAGTATATCTATCATCCTTTAGTACACTGTAATACATATGTGAACGCATGATGAAGGGAAAAGGAGGATGCGACATATCTTGGACAATTATTATCTTTTGACCACTGGTTCAAATCTTATTGCAAGCTAATATTACTTTTATGAATCGACATAGCTTAAACTATTCACTATATTAAAAAAGTGGTATATTCTCTTCTTAATATTGAACTTGAATAGTTGCCTAATTGGTGGTGTAGTGGTATCGCTTCCCATCTGTTATCCCTGAGGTATGGAGATCAAACCTCATAGGACTCATTTGAGTAATTTCCCATATCCCCCCCCCCCTCCTCAAGTGAGTCCTCTTCATCTTACAAAAAAAAAATGCTTAATTTTAAATTAAAATTAGATAGTCTCTTATAAGACCGACTTTTTCTGCACATAGGTCACAATTTTTTTTCTACCTCTTTGCTTTCTTCAATTCCACAGTTTCCATCAACATCTTACTTATTTTATAATAGATGATGTGTGGTAGTATTAAATGGTAAATCACTAAAGCTCATTTATTACACAAAAATTCGCATATTATAGATTGGTTGCCTTATAAAATTCTCCCGTACATGAGATGAGGTTACAATATACTTCCTCCGTTCTTTTTATATTACAATAACTTCTATTTTGATTAGTTTCACATCTATTGCAACAATTTCAATTTTGGTATAAAAAGCAACTTTAATTGACAATCTTGCCCTTATTGTATCTTATTAAAACCATCATTAATTACTCACTTTGCCTTATAAAATTGCTTTTATTTTCTAAGGATGATTTCTCTCCTACTCTATTTGATTAAAGAGTTATGCTAAACTACTCATTTATTCCAAATTCTTAAAAATTGTGTCCAAACATATTGTTGTAATAGAAAAAGAACAAAGGTAGTATTAGTTCGGCTAAATTTTAATTGGATTGGGTAACCTTTAGTTTTTAGTACTTGTAACCTTCAATTTTAGCTGTTTTTTGGGACATTTTTGGACTTCTCCGGGCCTGGTCATATTTTTCTCCCGAAATATTCCAAGGAAAGTCCACTTGACTTGTGACGTTGCGTGATGCTTGGCACCATTTGTGTTGCCTCGAAAATCCTTAGTACACCTCATTTTTTTCATTTCTCGTGAAACCCAAAATTACCTTGCAATGAACGTAAAGGCATCCATATATTGGTTCCAAGCCACATGACTCCTTTCCAATGACTTCCCGTGTCCCTAGGAGGCATCCCGTGGCGTTCAGAGCTCGGGCCCCGAGAAAGTCCGCAAAGCATGTATTATAACTTTCAATTTTGGCTATTTTTGCAACATTTTTGGACTTTTCTGGGCACAGTCATATTTTCTGCCGAAATGTTCATAGGAAAGCCGACATGACTTGTAACACTGCGCGGGTCTTTAGAACCATTTGTGTTGAATCGAAAAGCCTCTAAACACCCTATTTGTTCATTTCTCGTGAAATCTAAAACTGTCTCGAAATGAACGTAAATGCATCCACATATTCGTTCCAAGCTACATGACTCCTTTCCAATGACCTCCCCATGGCCAAAGGAGGCATCCTGTGGTGTTCGAAGCTCGGGACCCGGGAAAGTCCGAAAGCATGTATTAACCTTCAATTTTGGCTGCTTTTGGGAAAAAATTTTACTTCTCGGGCTTGGTCATTTTTTCTCCCGAAACATCCATAGGAAATTCGACGTGACTTTTGACGTTGCGTGGCTGCTTGATAACATTTGTGTTGCCTCGAAAAGCCTCTAAACACCCCATTTGTTCATCTATCGAGAAACCCAAGATTACCTCGCAATGAACGTAAAGCCATCCATATATTCGTTCTAAGTCATATGACTCCAATGACCTCCCATGTCCCTAAGAGGCATCCCGTCGTGTTCGGAGCTTGGGCGCCGAAAAAGTCTAAAAGTGTGTACTATAACCTTCAATTTTTCTATTTTTGCGTCATTTTTGGACTTCTCCTAGCGTAGTTATATTTTCTCCCAAAACAATCCTAAGAGTGTCTACGTGACTTGTAACGTTGTGCGTGTGCTTGGCATCATTTGCATTGCCTTGAAAAGCCGCTGAACACCCCATTTGTTCATTTCTCGTGAAACCCAAAATTTCCTCGAAATGAATGTAATGGCATCCATACAATCGTTCCAAGCCATATGACTCCTTTCCAATGACCTCCCATGGCCTTAGGAGAAATTATGTGGCGTTCGGAACTCGGGCCCCAAAAAATTCTGAAAGCGTGTATTATAACCTTCAATTTTTGGCTGTTTTTGGGACTTTTATTTACTTCTCCGGGCCTGGTCATATTTTCTCCCGAAACGATCCTAAGAGTGCCGACGTGACTTGTAATGTTGCGTGGGTCCTTGGCAATATGTGCATTGCCTCGAAAAGCCTCTAACACACCATTTGTTTATTTCTTATGAAACCCAAATTGCCTCGAAATGAACATAAAGGCATCCATATATTCGTTCCAAACCACATGACTCCTTTCCAATGACCTACCATGTCCCTAGGAGGAATCCCGCGGCGTTGGAGCTTGGACCCTAAGAAAGTCCGAAAGCGTGTATTATAACCTTCACTTTTGGCTTTTTTTTTGACATTTTTGGACTTTTCCGGGCTGGTCATATTTTCTCCCGAAACATTCGTAGGAAGACCAATGTAACATGTATACGCGCACAACAAGAATATCACTCTTTTCCATCCGCCAAAATCGGACGCTAAAAATGAGGGATCGGACAGTAAAGAGGTTAGCGTCCGTCAACGAATGCTAAAAGGCTGATGCAAAACCCCTGGTCGCTAATTCTCCATTTAACGTCCGTTTGGCGGACGGTAAATATTTAGCGTCCGAATTTTTTATTTAGCGTCTGAAATTTCAGACGGTCATTAGTGTCCAAGAATACGGACGGTAATTAGCGTCTGAAAAGTCAGACGCTAATTACCGTCCGAATTCGCGGACGCTAAATCACAAAGGCAGACGGAAATTGCACAACACAGCATAATAAAATACAAATTCAAATATTACTTTATTATTTTTTTCCCTCTTAATGATGTAAGGTTTTGATAAAGTTTCTGATGTAAGGTTCTGTCTCTAAATCACAAAGGCAGACGGAAATTGCACACAAAAATGAAAAGAAACATTGAAATTGAAACGTAAAAATGAATCCCTATAGAAGTACTTCATATTAATTATAATGGTAAATACAACATATTTTACATCCCAATTAAAATCCCAGTAATATCTAGAACAAAATTAGTTAAACTAAAATGTTAAATAAAAAAATACATCTATTCAAATAATATCTGGAATCAATCTCTTCAAATAATCCTTGCACACATATGATCTGCAACCACAAAGATTGAACAAAAATTAATATAACCCCAACATTAAAATAAACATTTAACCATATGATTAAAACCACAAAGCAAGCAGTACCAAAATTTAACCCAAGCATAATTAGATGAGATTAACCAAAAAATTAATTAAATCCGAACCCCATAACCCACAAACCCGAAACTCATAATAAAAAATCAGAATGACAAAAACTAAGTAAGAAAAATCAAAATAGAAAAAATAAATAAAAAAACCAGAAAACGAAATTCAAATAAAAAACCTTTAAAAAATCAAACTGAAATCTATGCAGAAATTTTTTTTTAAAAAGGACAAAGATGTTCTGAAAAAAAAACTCAGATCTACCGCAATACTAACCTAGGGGTGTAAGTTCGGTTTTTGGTTTGGTTTTAGGTCAAAACCAAACCAAACCGAAATAAATTCGGTTTTGAAATTTCCAAACCAAATCCAAACCGAAATTCGACTCAATCCAAACCAAACCAAACCAAAATATGAAACCAAAAACCAAACCAAACCAAACCGGATTTTTTTATCTTTCAAAATCCAAACCAAAGCAAACCAATTTTTTTCATATTCCAAAATCCAAACCAAACCGAAATGAAATTAAATCAAACCAAGATAAAAACCAAACCGAATTTAAACCAAACTTTATGATAATTTGTATTTTAAGTGACAATATTTTTGTATTTTCGTAATTAATATTAAAAAAAGAAACACAAAAAAATAATAGACAATAATTCGGTTTTTTCGGTTTTCCAAAACCAAAACCAATCCAAACCGAAAAACCGAAAAAATAATTTTTTTGAATCCAAACCAAACCGAATTTCAAAAAAAACCAAACCAAATTACTAATTCGGTTTGGTTTGGTTTGGTTTTCGGTTTTTAACCAAATAACTTACACCCCTATACTAACCCCACAAAAACAAAAAAATATCGAAAAATATAAAAAATACCATTTGAAATAAAAACCCCAGCCCAGAACAACCCTTGCGAAAACCCTAACCGCCGCCACCCAGAAACCCTCACCACCGCCGCCCAAAAAACCTAACCCTAACCGCCGCTGACACAAAAACCATAAAAACAGCGCAAATCCAACTAAAAAACCCAATTTTAAGAAATCAAATTTAAAAAAAAAAGAAATTTAAAAAGTTTGAAGAAAACCAATTTAAAAAAACGAATTTGAAAGGAAACCAACCATCGAAACGGTAAACTACCCAAAAAAACAAAAATTATGAAAAAAAATACTAGATTTAACCTTGAAATATGGCGAAGGCGTTATTTCAACTGTTTTCGTGGAGCCTGTGATGTTGGGGATGGATGGCGACGACAAAAAAACGATGAGAGAGAGTGAGAGAATTGGGATGAGAGAGAGTGAGATAAGTGGGAGATGATGAATGAGCGAGACAGAGAGAGAGAGAGAGAGAGAGAGTGAGAGAATTGGGATGAGTGAGAGAGAGAATGCTTTTGTTATTGTGTGGATGAAACAAAATTAGGGTCGTCGCGTCCTTATTCATCACCCGCAAGATTAGCGTCCGTCTTATGGACGTAAATGGTCCTATGCGGACGATAAATTGTTTTATTTTATTTTTTTATATTTGAGCGGACGTAAAAACGGACGGTAAATAGTGTCGGGCAGCATAATGGACGGTAAATTTTGGAAATCGGACGGTATATAGCGTCTGGTTTAATTCGGACGGTAATTTTAACTTTACCGTCTGCTAATTTTGACGGACGGTAAATGCGGACGGTAAAATGGCGGATTCTTGTTGTGGCGGGTACTTGGCACTATTGCCTCAAAAATCCTCTAAACACCCCATTTGTTTATTTCTCGTGAAACTTAAAATTGTCTCGAAATGAACGTAAAAGCATCCATATATTCGTTCGAAGCCACATGACTCCTTTCCAATGACCTCTTATGGCCGTAGAAGGCATTATGTGGCGTCCGGACTTGGGCCCCGAGAAAGTCCGAAAGCGTGTATTATAACCTTTAATTTTAGCTGTTTTTAGGACATTTTTTACTTTTCCGGGCCTGCTCATATTTTCTCCCGAAACGTTTTTAAGAAAGCCGACGTGACTCATAATGTTGTACGGGTACTTCGCCCCATTTGCGTTGCCTCGAGAAGCATATGATTGATATGAACACCACATTTGTTCATTTCTTGTGAAAACCAAAATTGCCTGAAAATGAACGTAAAGATATCCATATATTAGTTCCAAGTCACTTGAATCCTTTCCAATGACCTCCCATGTCCGTAAGAGCTACCCCGTGCCGTCCGAATCTTGAGCCACGACAAAGTTTGAATGCGTGTAAGCTTCAAGTTTGGTTGTTTTTGGGGTATTTTTGGATTTCTCCAGGTCCGATCATATTTTTCTCTCGAAAGGTTCCTAGGAGTGCAGACATCACTTGTAACGTTGCTCGGGTGGTTGATATCATTTGCGTTGCCTCGAAAAACCTCTTACACCCTATTTGGTCATTTCTCGTGAAACCCAAAATTGCCTCGAAATGAACGTAATGCCATCCACATATTCGTTTCAAGCCACATGAATCTTCTCCAATGACCTCCGATGTCCCTTGGAGGCATCCATGGCGTTCGGAGCTCTGGCTTTGGGAAATTCCGAATGCGTGTATAATATAACCTTCAATTATGGTTGTTTTAGGGACATTTTTAAACTTCTCCGGGCTTGGTCATATTCTCTCCAGAAACATTTATAGGAGTGGCGACATAACTTGTAACTTTGCACGAGTGCTTGGCACCATTTGCATTGCCTCGAAAAGCCACTGAACACCCCATTATTTGCTCATTTTTCGTGAAACCCTAATTTTTCTCGAAATGAACGTAAAGGCATCCACATATTTGTTCTAAGCCACATGACTCCTTTCCAATGACCTCCCATGTCCCTAAGAGGCATCCTGTGGCGTTCGAATATCGGGCCCGGGGAGAGTTTGAAAGCGTGTATTATAACCTTCAATTTTGGCTATTTTTGGGACATTTTAGGACTTCTCCGAGCCTGTCATATTTTCTCCCAAAACGTTCCTAAGAAAGGCGACGTGACTTGTAATATTGCGCGGGTATTTAGCACCATTTGTGTTGGCTCGAGAAGCCTCTAAACACCGCATTTGTTCATTTCTCGTGAAACCCAAAATTGCCTCAAAATGAATGTAAAGCCATACATATATTCGTTCAATTTTGGCTGTTTTTGGGGTATTTTGGACTTCTTCAGTCCCGGTCATATTTTTATCTCGAAAGGTTCCTAGGAGTGCCGATGTCACTTGTAACATTGCTCGGGTGGTTGGCATCATTTGTGTTGCCTCGAAAAACTTATGAACACCCCAGTTCTTCATTTCTCATGAAACCGAAAATTGCCTTGAAATGAATGTAAAGGCATCCACATATTCGTTCCAAACCACATGACACTTTTCCAATGACCTCTCATGCCCCTATGAGGCATCCATGACATTTGGAGCTTGGGCCCTGGGATAGTCCGAAAGCGTTTTGACTGTTTTTGGGACATTTTTTGACTTCTTCAGACCTGGTCATTATTTTCTCCCAAAACGTTCTTAGGAGTGCCGACATCACTTGTAACATTACCCGGCCTGGGTGGTAGGCACCATTTATGTTGCCTCGAAAGTCCTCAGAACATCCCATTTATTCATTTGTCGTGAATCCCAAAAATTGCGTCGAAATGAAGATAAAAACATCCATATATTCGTTCTAAGCCACATGACTCCTTTCCAATGACCTCCCATGTCCTAGAAGGCATCTCGTGCCATTCGGAGCTCGGGTCCCAAAAAAGCCCGAAAGCGTGTATTATACATTCAATTTTTGCTGTTATTGGGATATTTTTCGACTTCTCCGGGCCTGGTCATATTTTCTAATGAAACGTTCCTAGGAAAGCCGACGTGACTTGTAATGTTGTGCGGGTACTTGGCACCATTTGCATTGCCTCGATAAGCCTCTAAACACCGCATTTGTTCATTCTCGTCAAACACCAAATTGCCTCAAAATGAACGTAAAGGCATCCATATATTCGTTCCAAGCCAATTGACTCCTTTCCAATGACCTCCCATGTTCCTAGGAGGCACCCCGTGCCGTTCGAATCTCAGGCCACGGGAAATTTCGAAAGCGTATAACCTTCAATTTTGGCTGTATTTGGGGTATTTTTGGACTCCTCCAGGCCCGGTCATATTGCTCGGGCGGTTGACATCATTTGCGTTGCCTCGAAGAGAAGAGAAATATAAAACTAGATAGAATAGATAAGAAGAGAAGGAAGAATCTTGAAGTCTGAGAGCACGGATTCTTCAAAGTTTTTGTGTGGAAAAGATGGCTTAAGGTATGGTATTTATAGGAGTATAATAGATAGTACTCAATTTCCAAAATTAAATACTTTGTAACTTTTATCATAAACGAGGGGATTAAACCAAGATTTGTAACCTTCATCATAAACGAGGGGATTAAACCAAGATTTGTAACCTTCATCATAAATTTGGAAGTTCTATGAAACAAAACCCGACCCCCTTCTCATTTACTACTAGTCTTCTATGCACGCGATGCGTGGGTCGATGGTTTGGGTTATTCTTAATAAATTTCATCAAACTATAATTATAGAAGTGTGATCTCTATTATATAAGGGAAGGGGGAGCAACGGTGTCCTCTTTTGAAACGCCTCTTTTGCCCCCCTTCCCTTTCTAGATTACAAAAGGAATGTCAAAATCAAAATCGGCACTCAAAGAAAACTACCAAAAATAAATTTACAACACTCACTCACAAATCACTTAAAAGAAGAAACTTTACAAATCACCCCTATAATTGAGAAAATCACGTTATAAAAATCACGCAAATTACTCAAATAATCAGGAAACTTTATTAAAACTTAAGATTAACATACAAACTAAAACTAGCTAATAACCTAGAACGTCAATACATACAAAAATATTTACAAAAATCTAATTACACATCACTATTCTCAAAAACCATTCACAATAAATGGGGGTCATGATAAAAAAAAATAGAGGTGTATTTGTAGTGAAATAAAAATTTAGAAGTTAGACAAGAAAAAAAATTGTTTACTTTTTTATAGTGCGTGTTTCCTATATATAATGAAACTTTTACATATATTTGGACCTATTTTTTCTATTATATAATAGTGATTAATTATCAAGGTAAAAAGGTTTATGTAAAATATCATTCAAGAATTAAAGTACAACATATCTCTATTATATATGAGAAGGGGGAAGCTATGGTGTCCCCGAATGAAGAGACTATGTTACCCCTTTCCCATTCTAAATTACAAATTCACTTACAAATCAAAGGGGGACTTCAAACAAAAATATCAAAAATATAATTATAACAATCACTCACAAGTCAACTAAAATCATAAAATTGCATTAATTTACGTTATGCAAATCATTAAAATGAGAAAACTTTACAAAAACTTAAAAATTCACTTACAAACTACAACCTATGAAAAAATTGACTTGAAATCAAAGTGTCTACTTTCTTTACAATTTATGAAGTACTGTACTTAATTCAAAAATCAACTAAAAAATTATAATATTAAAAATCATAAATAAATTCAATAAAATTTCTATTTTGTTCATAGAATTTAACTTTGAAAAGTAAAAAAAAAAAAAAAAAAAAAAAAAAACAAAAAGAGTGGTGAGAGACTTAAGTGACGGAAACTAAACCAATCAGATTTTGCAACTAAAAAAATTATACTTCGTATGTCTAATGTTCAAAATTTGACTCATATGCCGAAGAAAATCGAGTTTCTGTTTCGAAAAAAAATTCTAGCACGCATCGCGTCAAAAAATTCTAGTTTATAATTATTGTAATACAAACTACTGTACTCTATAAATTTTCAAGAAATGGAGATAAACATTTAGATTTATAGTTCTGTAGTCAAATTAAATTTGTAACTTTTTTTTTATTGAGCAATCATTTTTCTCATTATGTCAAGTTAGTTTGTTAATGCTTATTTAGTTTATTATTGAAATTTTTAACCCATCTTTAAATTAGGAAATGATATAATTGTACAAAATCTAGATATCCAATTAAGTATATATATTTAGCTAATGATAAAAAATACATTTGATTGGAGGACACCATAGCTCCCTCCTTGGCTTATATAATAGAGATAGAATCCCGTCAAAGAAAATCGCTCAAAATTTTTTATTTTGTATGAAAACTTATTTAATAAAATTTTGACTAGGATTTAAAACCAAAAGCTTAGCAAATTCAACTTTGGCGCCATCTCCTTCCAAAAATAATTTTAAAACAATTATTAATATAACCTTTACTTAAAATATTTATTTTAGAAAATAAATATTTTAATTACTTAAATAAATACTCAAAAATATGGAGTATTACACATCAACATAAAGTTTGCTAATGATGAAGGCGAGGTGTTAAGGAGGCTCCATTCAATGGACACGTAGGCTTTTTAGATCCATCTTAATTACACATCTAGGAGAAAAAGAGGCTCTACCATTGACAAATTTAGGGTAAATGGTTAGTTGTATGCCTTGATATTATTCATCAATAGGTAGAGTATTTATACAAAACCTGAGGTAACATAAGATAAGAAAAAATCTTCCTAAAAGATATAGGACCATAATCATAGATTATTCACTAAATAATGTCTTAACATAAGTATATTATTCTCTTAATAATATCAATATGGAAAATATATACATATATTTTCCGATAATGAATATATCTCATATCTCTAACACCCTCCCACAAATTATAACGGCAGTAACACAAACGTTGCGATTGGAAATTCTGCTCTTTGTTGAGGTCGAGATGCACAAATCTGGTGATGTCACCTTCAAAAACAATTTTTTTTTTTTAATGTTGAGAACTAACGTTTATTTTTTCGAACCCATCCATCATCAATCAAACAGGAACGTCATTCTTTTCGAACCCGCAAATATAACATTACAACGAGAATGTCTTTTCTTCTCGAATTCGTCGTATTTTGGTTTTTCCTGAGCAAAACCGTGCTCCAATCAAATATTGGTTTTTCAGAGCAAACTACACTCAAATCAGTTATAAACCCTGTCTCACGGTACAGGGAGAACCAATATGCCTTGTCTCTCGGTACAAGGAGAATCAATAAACCCTATCTCACGACATAGGGAGAGCCGAAACATGTCTCACAATCTGTTTCGAAACAGATCTGAAATTGAGACGAAAAAAGTAACAATTTTGATGGAATGAACATCATCAAGAAACAAACTTTCAAATTTTGTGATGGAATAAACATCATCACTTAAACAAACTTTTTAAATTTTTGTGATGGAATGAACATCATCACAGAAACAAACTTTTTAAATTTTGTGATGGAATGAACATCATCACAGAAACAAACTTTCAAAGGATTTCCTTTTGGTGAAAGGAAGAAAAAAACAAAGTGGCCAAGAGATTCAAACAGAAGAACGCAGCGGAATATCCGGCCGATGGGGGTAATAAACCAGACATCAACCCATCATGAGAGAAAAAAAAATTGAGAACCCCCAAGAACTTAACCTGCTCTTGATACCATGACAAATTTAGGGTAAATGGTTAGTTGTGTGCCTTGATATTATTCATCAATAGGTAGAGTATTTATACAAAATCTAAGGTAACATAAGATAAGAAACAATCTTCCTAAAAGATATAGGACCATAATCATAGATTATTCACTAAATAATATCTTAACATAAGGATATTATTCTCTTAATAATATCAATATGGAAAATATATCATACATATATTTTCCGATACTGATTATATCTCATATCTCTAACAACCATAACTCTTGATAAGCTCAGTATCTAACAATAGAAGAGTTCATAAAAAAAGCAAAACCGAAAAACTATACCCAAAAATCGGTCTAAATGGGTGGTTATCGTACCGACAAAAAAAGTTTTAAACAGTACGGTTACCGAACCGATAAAATTAACGGTACGGTTACGGTTGTAATTTTTGAGTGAATAGTTAACCAAAATGCCGAAATATTTTTTTCCTCTATTTGATTATTGTGAAACATTTTTAAACAATTACATTAATGCTAATATTTGTTGCTAAGTTACAATAATTAGAGGAAGTATGTAATTATTTGAAAACTCTAGTACTAATATAAACACTATAATTAGGAAATGGAGTGAATTCTTAATGTTAGTTATGTTTTTGAATGGATTTATTATCCATTTTATAATACATTTTATATTAGAGTATATATATAATATTAAAATATATGCACAAAAATGAGAATATTTATGTACATTAAGTAAAACATAATAGTATAACATATATGGTTAACTGAAAAATCGTACCCAAAAAACAGTTAGCTGCTCATGCAGTAACCACTCTAAACGGTTAGGTTACTGTTCGTAAAAAGAGCGAACCGAAACTTCCGATTACCGAAGAGAAATGTTATTTCGAGACGGTTAACCACCCATGAACACCCCTAGCTAACAAGATATTGTTGTTATGACGAAAGTAATAAAACAACAAAGAATTAAAAAACAATTGACACACAAATTTAACGTGGTTCGCTAACAATGTGTTAGCTACCTCCACAGGTGGAGGAGAAACAATTTTATTAACTTTAAGGAGAGATTGTATAGATTATAGAAGGATGGAGGTAAAAGTTAATTAGAAAGTTTATATAGTACCGTTCTCATTAACCTAAATAGATCGGGCCTAAAACCAAAACTAAAATATAAACGATTTACTAAACTGCATACACCAAAAACTTCGGGGGTGTTACCTCCATGTCTCCACTAGGGTGTTTCACCTCTAAACTCTAAACTCCACCCGTCTTTAGTTAACCTTAGAGCCAGATAATTCAAGGTATATTTCAACAATTGTCTATAATGTAGCTTACAAAGTATAAACTCCACTTGAAAATCACTTATAACTTTATGGATCGTCTTATTTAACCGTATAATATAGTAAGACTTTTAGCAATAAGTCATACAAGAGTCTGAAGGTTTAAATTGACACAATTGTTGGATTAATTTAAGACTTTGGAACAAGAGTTACTATAGTAATATCTCACCTGTTTAGGTTGGTTACGAGTATCTCAAAAGGAGAGAATGCACATTTGTGTTTGCTTTTAATAGTATTGCACAAAGGAGGAGTTTGTGGCAGGATTTGGAGGGGCTAACTGGCTCAATGAGTGACCCATGGGTTGCAATGGGGGATTTTAATTGTGTCCTAAATAGAGAGGAGAGAGTTGGGGCAGCAGTGAGAGATGCTGAAATGGAGGATTTTTGTAGGTATGTTACAAAGTGTGGCATGGAGGATATAAAATCTAGTGGCGGTTTTTTCACCTGGAATAATAAGCAACAAGAGATGGATAGAGTGCACTGCAAGTTGGATAGGGTGATGGGTAATGCAAGATGGATGGATTTGTTCCCAACTGCTGAGGCTTATTTTATGCACGGGGGACTCTTTGATCACTCTCCAATGTTGGTTAGAGTTAAATGTCCATTTAGGTACTTTAATATGTGGAGTAAGAACCCAAGGTTCTTGGAAATTGTGTCTGAATGCTGGAATACAGAGGTTATTGGTTCACCTATGTTCAGGGTGGTTAGAAGAATGAAGAGTGTGAAAGAGGCTTTGAAGAAGCTGAATAGGGAGGGTGTCTCTAATGTTCATGTAGCTGAAACCTTGGCAAGGGAGAGACTCAATCAGGTTCAGAAAAGAGTGCATAATGGTGAGAGGGAGGCAATTGATGCAGAAATCCAAGCTGCCGCAGATTATAGAAGAGTCCATGATCAGTATTTGTCCTTCTTACAACATAAGGCTAAACTGAGATGGATCCAAAAGGGTGATGCAAACACTTCTGAGTTTCATAGAGCAATAAAAGAGAGGAAAATGAAGAGTAATGTGTATGGTATAAGAGCTATGGATGGTACATGGGCAAATTCACCAAATGGTGTCAAGGAGGCTTTCCTGAATTATTATAAAGGGTTGTTGGGCACTGCAGGGGATGTGAAGGGACAAATTTATGAAGCAGTAATTGGTTAGAGGATAAATCTCCTGGTCCAGATGGATTTAGATCAGGTTTTTATAAGGAGAGTTGGGCAGTAGTGGGTGATGATTTGATAAGAGCAGTCATTGAATTCTGAAAATTACTGAAAGAGATAAATACAACTGTTTTGGCTTTGATTCCCAAAGTCAAATGTCCAGGTAGTGTGGCAGAGTTCAGGCCAATTGCCTGTTGCAATGTAATATATAAATGAATTACGAAATTGTTGTGTTTGAGATTGAAAAAGGTGCTACCAGAGATAATTGCAGACAATCAAGGTGCATTTATTCAAGGCACATTTATAGCACACAATATAATGATCTGTTAGGATATTGTGAAGGAGTATGGAAGGAAAAATGCCAAGCCTGGGGTTATTATCAAGATGGATATGATGAAGGCTTATGATTCCATAGACTTGAAGTTTGTAAGGAAAATGTTGTATGCTTTAAACTTCCCAGAGAAGATTATCATGTTGATAATGGAGTGTGTAAGTACTCCAAGGTTTTCACTATAGATAAATGGGAGTTTGCGTGGATTCTTTGAAGGAAAGAGAGGTCTGAGACAGGGAGACTCAATGTCTCCTCTTCTCTTTGTGTTATGCATGGAATACCTGTCTAGGACATTAAAATATGTGGGAGAAAAGCCTCAATTTTAGTTTCATCCTAGGTGTTTAGGGGTGAAACTTAATCATCTATGCTTTGCAGATGATGTAATCCTATGTTCCAAGGGTGACTTTGTATCTGTTTATACCTTGCTACAAGGTTTCAAACATTTCTCAAAAGCTTCTGGACTTGTGGTGAATAAAAAGAAGACTGAGGTGTTTATAGTTGGTATGAAAAGAGAAGAGGTGTAGAGGATCCTAGATGTCACTGGGAATAGCTTGGGGCATATGCCTTTCAAGTATTTGGGTGTTCCCATTTGTTTTAAAAGGATCTCTACTAAGGAGCGCAACTCTATAATAGAGAAGATGACAACAAGAATTTGAACTTGGAGTAGTAGACATTTCTCTTATCAAGGGAGACTTAAGCTTATAAATTATGTGCTTGTGAGCCTGCATGTGTACTGGGCACAAATTTTAAACTGCCTAGAAATGTGTTGAAGGAAGTAGATAGCATTTGTCTTGCTTATTTGTGGACTGGAAAATATTATAGTGGTAAAGCTGGCTATGTGGCTTGGCCACAAGTTTGTTTACCACTATATGCTGGTGGTTTGGGCTTGAGAAATTGCCATGTGTGGAATATTGCAGCATTATGGCGCTATGTATGGGCTATTGCAAAAAAGAAGGATAGCTTATGGCTTAAGTGGGTGAGTGAAATTTATGTAAAAGATGTGAGATGGTGGGAGTATGAACCTTCAGTACGGAGTAGTTGGTACTGGAGAAAAATTTGTGAGGTGAAAAATAGGATCAAAAGGAGTCTGGGTGAAACAGTGATGTCACAAATGGAGGAATACTCTGTTAAGAGCATTTATCAGTTGTTGTGTGGTGAGTTGGAGAGAGTTAGATGGGACTCTTTGGTGTGGAATAGACTGACTGTACAACAGATTCTTTATGTGGTTAACTATGAAGAATAGAATGCAGACTACAGAGAGACAGTTTAACAATGGTGTAAGTAGGGATCCCTTATGCCTTATTTGTGGTTTAGAAGTGGAATCTCAGGAGCACTTGTTCTTCAAATGTGTGTATAGTTGTGCAGTGGTGAGAAAAATTAAAATCTGGTTGATGTGGAGAACTGCAGGAAGCAATATCCAGAGCATTTATAGATACATCAAGGGAAGCAGAATGTCAAGAGTGAAGAAGCAGATGTGTTATGCTGTTATTGCTGCTATGATATACCGTATATGGAGAGTTAGGAATGGCGTCCTTTGGTTGCAAATGGTTCCTAGTGTTGATAAAACTGTGCATATCATTAAGAGGAATATTATAGATAGAATATATAGTGTGATGCCTAGTAAAATTTCAAGGAAAGATAGAGAATGGCTGAGGCATATTTGTTTGGTGATATGTAATTAGAGATAACTTTGATATGATGTATGGTTTTGGTTTGAAATGAAACTTATCTTATTGAGCAAAAAAAAATGGAAGCTTTCGAACAATGGATTACTTATGGTAAAAATTCCTTTTTCAAGAAAATATGGATTGCAATGTTCTCGATCATAATATGGACAATTTGAAAGGAGCGCAATGCGAGTTTTTTTAGCGGCAAAGCAAGCTCTTCATCTCAGTTACATGAGCTAATATTAATCCCGCCTGGGATGGTGGATCAAAGGATGGGGTCTTCCCTTTCCATACTCATCAAACGATATCGCTAGTAATCCGAAGTGCTTATTGTGAGCTACTCATATGGGCTCAGCTTCATTCCCTCGTATGCTCATAAAACAAAGCATTGAGTGGTCTCCACCTCCCTTTGGGTCCCTAAAATGGAATGTCGACGCATCATTGACATCATCCCTCTCACTCTCAGCCATAGGAGGAGCCCTTCATGATGATAGAGGCATCTTCAAATGTGTTTTCTCCAGTCCTATCCCATGCATTGAGATTAACTCTGTCGAGATTCTTGCGATTTTTCGAGCTTCCCAAATCGCAATGTCCATGGAATGTTTTTAAAATCACAGCTTGATAATTGAATCGGATTCAGCAAATGCGGTAAAATGGTGTAATGAAGATAATGGTGGTCCGTGGAATCTGAATTTCCAACTAAATTTCATTCGAAATGCGAGAAGACCATGGCTAAAGATCAAGATCATTCATCAAGGAAGGAGCTCTAATGCAGTTGTTGACACCTTAACAAAGCAAGGATTAACTCGAGCAGATGAGTTCTTGGCCTGGCTTTGATATCTTGATAGTGTATCTCATTTATTGATTTTGCTGGTTGTAAGCTTGTGGATTTGGTATATGTAATTGGCTTTGATCTGATTGCTCTATTGAGCTAGTAATGAAATGAGACTAAAAAAAATTATCAAAAAAAAAAACAGAAGAGAAAAAATTGTTGATGGATTTGTTTGGTATTTTTAATCATTAATCTCTCTAATTAATTATCCATTACTAAAATTTCAACTACACTTCGTAAACTAACATTAGGTTTCATATGAATGAGAAAAATATAGTGAAATTAGAGTATGTAAATATGCAAAAGTTTAAAAAAAAAATTGTTTAAAAATATAGTCTCTAAAAGATCAGTTACAAGCATTTATGTATGTATGAGAGTTAGAGGATAGCTAGAACTATTAAGATGATGTTTATAGTATGAGAGACAGAGCACTTGTAAACTTCATCACTTCAAATTGATGGCACTAATGCCCCATATGCATGGCATGGCAAACAATCTACAAACAGATTGAATCCTCTAGAAATGATGCATGCCACATCATGTGAATATCACGTGTAGAGTTCTTATCCTTATTGAAAAAACATATCATAATGTCATCCAAAACTATCAAGTCCACATAGTTTTTGCCATGTGTCGGCATCTCTACTTAATAACTTAAGAACAAATTTTCTTAAGGGTCCCTCACCCTATATCTATTGTGGTCCAAGCTAAGGAGTCTAGCATGCGTTGAAGCATAGTAAAATAATTTTATTTTGGCATCAATCAAGTACCCTTAGGTAGTTAGGTTTAGCCAAATTCTAGAGACCCTTGCCAGCTTTGAAATACTAGTAGTACATAAGGTAATCTTTAGATATAGAATTAATTCATTTTAAGATAGATTCTAATTTAAGTCAACTTTTTATTTGGTTGTAACTTGTAAAGACAAATATACCATATTTTATTAGTTTGTGTTAAGATGAACTAGCAAAATATAATTATCGACTTCTACAAATTTATATATTTTTTATCCAATAACTTGTAAAATTTGTGGTTCGTTGATAAATAAAACAAAAAAAAAAAAATCATCAAAGATAAGTAAAGCATAAAAAAAGGAAAATACCTGACAAAGTCATATGTTGCGCTCTTTTCAATGAGACTGATAAAGCCATGGACCTACACTCATGACCTATTCTTCCATTCTATTCATTTTTCATCGTGACATAAGATGATCTTTTTTTCATGTCATGATCTAAAATATCATGAATGTGATTAATTTATTTAGACACTACATTGGATGATTGTATGTGTGTGAATGCTCTTATTAGGAAGGTTATGAGAATTGGAAGAAGAATTTTACATTGAATATGTGGGTAGTTACCAATTAGAGATAGATAATTTTTCAAATTGTTTTTGATTTTAACTACTAAATAATTTTTTTTATTGTTCCTAATTTTCATAACGTACAAAGGAGAAGGTCTCTTAAGACGGAATTTCACTATATTAATGTCTATTATCTCTAATAGTAATTTACGTAAGTCGTTTTTTTTTACATCGGGGAAATGTGCATTAATGAAAAAATGAAGTACATCCTAATGCTAATACAACCCTCCAAACACAAAGAAACTAAGCTGAGTGATACGTGTTCTTACATAACTAGTACAAAAGCATAAATAACTTAAACAAAGATAAAACTGCTCGATCTGGAGGACTGAGATGATAGGAAACTGTAGAAAAACTCTTTTGCTGGTAGATGATGAGCGCTAGAACTCTAACGAACGGAGTGAGAGGAAAAGGCTGATTTCACAAACGGGGCAGCAAAGTAACCGCGAGATAGAAACTCGCGACAAGACCAATCCTAATAACCTTTTGTTACAGGGATTTTACATCCACGTTTCTTGGAAGAGTCACATTTCTTTGTGACTCAATACCCTTTTGGAAGGGTATGTCAGGCTTCTCCATTGGTGAGAAGCTCAATTGAGTTGACGTGCTATAAACCCAATTAACAAATTGGGGAGCCGCCTTCAGATTTCTTTTTGTCAAGGCAATGATTGATAAAATCATTACCAAGCGAGATTGAGATCTAACTAGAGTTAGATCTCGAAGAACCGTCCGATTGTCAAAATCGGACACAACTGACCCCATTTATGAGATCTCTTGCCACGCAAACCCTAACCAATCACTTAAACCAGATGAAAACGACCTCCAGCAATTAACACAAGTAACAAGCAGCTTATTAAAACAAAAGCAACACCCATACTAACTCACTCACAAACTAAACAACTAACAAATTTCCAACACGTACTAGGGGAAGGAGAGAGCCAGATAACCACCAACAAAAGAGGATGGTAAATTCCACACGAACTGGGAGGGAGAAGGAAATGCCCAAACGAATGCCCACGTTATACTAACCAGGGAAAGGGATAGGGAAGGGGAAGCCCAAACTGATACTAACTCTAACCTAGAGAGGGGAGGGGATAGGGGAAGCCCAAAACCACGACACCAGGGGGAGGGGAAGAGGAAGGCCCAACAACACATAAACAGGGGAGGGGTGTGAGGAACCCGACGCACCACTGGGGAGGGGAAGGGAGCCGCTGGAAATACTACGACAAGGGTGAAACTACCAAGGACAGGGTGAGACTCGACGACGACGCAACAAAGGAAGGGTGTTTTAACCGGCGAACACCGAACCAGAACCAACTGAGAAGAACGGGAAGCAAAGAAACCCACCAACTTAAAAGAACGAAAACCTAAGAAAACCACCAACAAGAAGAACGAAAAGCAACGACAAAAAACTAGAGGAACTCGCCGGAGAATTGGCCGACGGCTTGCGCGGCGCTGGAACTCCGACGAGTTTCTAGGGTTTGTTTTGGAGAAAAGGGTTTTATGAGAGAAGGCAGAGAAAAAAAGATATTTAGAGAGAGAAAGTTAGATAGATTAATTGATGGTTATTATTATTATTACGCTTTAGATCACCTAAGTCGTTGTTAAGGACAAGTGTTTACAACATTTTTCTCTTTTCCTTCTCTACCTTTTCCCCCACAACTTCTCTTTGTGTTTGTAGAACATGTTTTCCGTCGGAACATTATATCTTTTACATGTAGGATTCTTTAATTCTTTTGAATAAGTAGTTAATATAAACCGCATACAAATTGACATCATAGTATTAGATTTCTTGAACTTTGGAAATGTAGCACATGAGAAAACAATATGAGGCATCACCCATTCTTTTTTTTAAAAAAAACAATTGGTAAGAAGAATTCCTCTAGACTGTCCTCGCACAGGATCCCCACCGTAAAGCACATTACAAGCCAGGAGACCTTACTAGAAAATATGAAAAAACTCATTACTTGAGCCAACTCCAATTCCTAAGGCATCAGCCATATGCAAACACAAGTTCTATGCAAACACAAGTTCTGTTTAGTAAAGAATACAGTGCAAAAAAGTTTTTGAATCAATTATATTATCTCATATATTGAGTATACTTGTTCCTTGATCCCAAAAAAAAAAAAAAAAAAAAATGTTCTCTGTAGCATACCATCCAAACATACATGGATGCACATGTATATATCATAGATGATACATGACAAATAAGATAAAATCTCACTGTGACTGTGACTGTGACTGAGACTGAGACTGCGAGAGGGCTCTTCTAAGGGCTTGAGCCAATTGAGCAGGAGCACTAAGATGTGGTAAATGACCTTCAGTATTAAGCATAATGACAGTGCCCTTACCACCAAGATGGTTTTTCATGTAGGTAGCAACAGATGCTGGTACTGACATGTCTTTGGCTGTTTGAATAATGTAACACGGCACTCTTACTAGTCCAAGAACACCCCTAAAATCACTACTAAATACGGTCCTACAAACAAAAAGTGATATATCAGGCCTCATGTTGAATAATGTCCTACTAAATTCGCGCACTGCAGTTGGCACATCTGCACCTACTGCCAAGGGAGCAAACCCATTCACCCATGCTGCATAATTTGCTTCCATTGCTGAGAATACTGTCTCTATCTCACCTTCCTCAAATCCTCCATGATAATCATGGTCGTTCAAGAACCTGAAAATTAATCAACATTTGCCAAAGTATGTGTTATGTTAGTTAGTTCCAATAGTACGTACGTTTGTGAAACTCTTAATGGGAATAAATAAATGTCACATATAAGGAAAAATAAACATGATTAAGTAATATGCAAGGACAAGAGTATCTACAAGACTACAAGTATATTTAAAAGCCACATGGTACACCGTGCTTTTAGTTGTTTGACTTGTTTCATTTCACGTCGTCAACATAAATTAAAATATTAGAAACATGCTCCGTAAAAAAAAATCGACCACATGACCTCAAGTTAATATAGTAAAGTTCTAACCAATAAACTTCGGAACATTATATGCTACGACTCTTTTAATATGAAAATATTAATGACCCTGGGGCATTGTCTGAGCCTAATGACTAATTTATATATGTTTTGTAGATTGGATTGATGATGCACGAATGAGCAATTAGTCATTCAGAGATTTTGTTAATATCAATATCAATATATATTATTGCATCAGAAGAATTGGACCCTGCCATGTATGACACTCTTCTACTCCAATAGCTAACTATATCCATATCATTCTCATACATGAAAAAAGTACAAATATTATCGATGTAAAGTTTCAACCCGTTAAGTATGAAAGAAAGAGATTTATCCGCCACGGCCCACACTCCATCACACTCTTCTTGCTTCTTTTATCAAAATTAATGTATTTTATAAGAGTAGGTTTTTAAGAGAAACCAAGAGTTAAACTACAATTTAATTTAATTTTAAATGTATGGAGTATTATGAATAGAATGAATTATTTTCTTCTTTATAGGGACATTTTTTTGCACCAAATGACATTAATTGTAATACAGGTACAATAAAAAAATTAAGAAATTGCATAATATAGGATTTGATCCCAAGTACATATACTAAAGTTCTAACCACTAGGCTAAGTTGTATTTAGTGTTATTATCATAAAGTATTATATTAATAAATGAGTTTTTTTTCTTACCTGGAACATAGCTCGGGCCTAATAACTAGTAATATATTTAATAACATGTTCCCTCAAATACATTTATTTAATAAAAGAAATTTTTCATGTCAAATGTCTCCATTACCATATTACCATTTGATCATACATTCAAAGTTTATCACGACGTGAGCGATGTTAGTAATAACATTTATAATTTTTGCCTTTGATAACAATTCATACATTCAAATGGGATTGTGATAGATAGATTGTGTAATTGGCAATTTGTATCAAATAGGATTGTTGAAGTTAATGTGGCCGCCTGCTTGAATCGATAGGTCTTTGTTGATTCTCTTCTTATATTTTATCTAATTTATCCGTATCGTTTTAATTTGCACAAGATTTGCACAAGGATTAAGGTGAGAAGATAGGGAGAAAAAGGATTTCAATGTGCCAAGAGAGAAAAAAAGAATATATATTGTCCAAATTAAAAATGATGCAAATAATAGAAAATTGTCAAAAAAATGAGAAACGATGCAAGTAATAGAAAACTAAAAGAAGTATGCTTTATGTTGACAAAAGTAACATAAAATATAAAGTTAAATTAGTGGTTAACCTTCTCATTTTCTTCTATGAGGTTATCTATTTAAGTCTTCACAGAATTATTTTTTTATTCTAAATGACTTTATTAATTGGAGTGTAGATCGTTTAAATGAGAGCAGGATAAAATATGTGAGAAAACATATTATCCACACTTTTTAATGAAGTATAGAATATAGATAGTATACTACACTTCTTTCATTTCTTTCTGATTAAAATAGAGATAATTATGCTAGAATATGGTGAGAAACTCATATTAAAAATTTACATATATTAATATGACTTATTTCATTAGCAAATGGTGATAGTTTTTCAATACAATAAAATTGAAGTAACATACAATTAAAATCTAATAGGAGAAATATAATATGTGAAATTACTTTCTTATTTTTTTACGATAGGATCATATCGTAGAATTATGTTAAGATCCTACCATATAATTTTTGTGGTTGGATAGGATCGAAAATCCTACAAAATTAAGATCCTACGTAGGATCATCGATGAGGTCCTCTCGTATCGTAGAATCGTAGGATCGTAATATCCGGATCGAAATTTTAAAAACAATACCTACAGTTAGAACTATGATGGTCAAAGTTGTTAGATTAATCTCAATATATAATTTATAATTTCTACAATGTCTATTAAAAAATTTTATTGATGGTGAAGTTGTTAGATTAATCTTATTATATTATATTTATTTTCATAATTTCTATAATTGCTACTAATAAAAAGAATATGAATGTTCAAAGTTGTACTTGAAAACATTAAAAATCAAAGCATTGTAAAAAAAAATTGACTGATATTGTTGTCTACTACGTGCAATTATAAAATTATGAAATCGTTTTTATGTTTTTAAGTAAGATGGAGATATCTTGTAAGTAGGGAGGGAGGGGATGAATTTGAGATCCCGATTTACAAGAGGTAAGAATCAAAACTTTGTCATAAAAGTAGAAAGAAGGCATGCATCCAACTAATTACTAAGCCAACCTTGCTGATTCTTATGAAATTATTCTTATATAAGTTAATCTGTAATCAATCATATCAAGAAAAAACTTGTATTAATAATCTACATATTACAATAAATATATTTTTAACACATGACACAACTTATTTATGGTGAAAATTGATAGGTTAGTTCAAGTCAATGTCATTCATTGGAAAAAAAACAGGAACAACTTATTCTAAATAATCCATAATAAATGCATTTTTATTTTGTAGTCAAAAGTCATATCCATCAACACCAAGCTTGTCATATCTAAGTTAATCATTAAACTAAACTAAATAAGCAAATGCAAGTTTAGATATCTAGCTAAAATTGGTAAATTAAATACCCTAAAACTAGGGTTATTCATTATTAAAAAATCTTCGAACTTTATTCATGGGGTTCTGAAAATGAAGAAGGATAAGAGAACTCTCATCCCTAAAAACTACAGTTAGCTCATAAGATTAAAGTAAGTTGTGACATCAAAGTCCGAAGATAACTCCCCTACTAATAGTCTACTACTATCCAATCCAAGTACTACTACTTAGTCATAAAGTTGTTATGTACAGTGCAAAAGAGTTATGATATGCAAATAAAACTTATGACGAGGACAAACTAGACAGTTCTCCAACGAAGATTAGACTAAAAGAAGATAAGACATGTACCCTTTTTGACCAAATAACACACCAACTACTAAACATAACTAGGAATTGGGAATCTTTCTTATCAAAATTACGAGAAGAATAGTGATGATCATAATTCATACACATACCTAGGAGAAGCACCAATAAGTATGAGCTTAGAAAAGAGTTCACGGCGACGAATAGAAGCAAGAAGTCCAATCATAGCAGAAACAGAATGACCAACATAGGCACAGCGCGTGACACCCAACGCATCGAGGATGTCGAGGAGATCATCGACGTACGCATCGAGTGTCGTGTATCGCCGGAAGTCGAAGAAGTCGGGGTTGACACTACCCGCACAAGCCAAGTCATAGAGGATCACGCGGTAGTAAGGAGTAAAGTAGGGAAGTATTCTTTGCCACGCCGATTGGTCAGTACCAAAGCCATGAGCTAACACCAAGTAATTCTCACCCGTCCCTTCTACACGCACATTTAGTGCTTGCAACAAATTCTGGCCCATACTAAAAGTAGATTCTTAGCTTAATCTATTATGTGTTGCGTGCACTAATACTACTACTGAAAAAAAAAGACTGAGAGTATAAATATGAAGAAAGATGAGGTGTTTTGGATTAGTATGAATAAGAATTATATTTTGTAATAGAAAGTATTGGTGGGTAGACAACTATAAAAGGAGTGGGTGGGTGGGAATGTGAGACGATATTGGTTGCAACGTTATCTGGTTTTTAAAACTAACATATGTTGTGGATGTCAATTTATAATCGCTGGCTATTCTTTGTCTTCTCTTTCTTTTGCCCCTGCTTTTTTTTTTATATACAATATATGTAGTAGGTTTTCTTCTTGGAATGGTATTCCTTCGTCTTATTCTATTAAAGTGACTTGAGCTGAGAGATTATATGGTGTTCTGGATTTACCGCATTATCTACGTCTACAACACTAAGGTCTCGTTTGGTTCTCAAGGGAAGTAATTTTCCATGAAAATTTACATTTTATGGGATCCTTGTTAATTTCCTAGGAATTAGATAAAATTGTTTGGTTGACACTAGGGGTGTTAATGAGCCATGGTGGCTCGCAAACTGTTCGAGCTCGGCTCGGTCAAAGCTCGGCTCGGTCAAAGCTCGGCTCGAGTTCGAGATGGGCTCGTGACCTTAGCGAGCCGAGCCTGAGCCTGAGCCTAGTAGAGTTCGGCTCGAAAGTTCGCAAACATGTTCGTAAAATGTTTTAGATATGCTTTATGTAAAAAAGTATTGTCCCACATCGATAGAAAAAGTAAACACTAACCTTGTTATCCCTATATAATCTTATTACCCTTTAAGTTCATTATAATTCTTGTTTAATTTGTCTTATTTTATAATGTTGGACAATCATTAAATATGCAAAGCCTAGAAACTTGGATTAGCATAAAATTAATACTTTTACTATATATAATTCTATCACATTTCTTCTACCCATATTGCGAATATGAGGAATAATGCATAGTGTTTGTGAATTATTTAGTTATGTTTTATAAGTCCCACATCGGTGAGGCAAAAGCAAAACTTCACATCTCCAGATATAAAATGTGCATAATATGGAAAACAACTACACCCATCTCTTCATGGTGTCTGTTGTAAAGCCTAAGTGGGTTCCTTTGGTTATTTGAAAGTCCCACATTGGGGAGGAAGCAAGAGTAACAAGGGACCTTTTGTATTATATGGGCATGCATAGATAGGAGTACAATGTATGGTTGTGGGGCTTGTCATATTTAATGAAAATTAGTCTAACATCCATACTTATAAAGAGTTTGACAAAACATAATGTTGAGCTTATTTAGTTAAGGTTTATAAGTCTCACATCAGTGAGGCAAAAGCAAAACTTCACATCTCCAAATATAAAAGGCGCATGATAGAAAAATCTTAAGCACCCATCTCTTCTTTTTTTTCCTGTCGCTATAGAGCCTAAGTGAGTTCCTTTGTTGGGATTTTAAAAGTCCCACATTGGGGAAAAGCAAGAGTAATAAGGGACCTCTTGTATTATATATGAGGTATAGATAGGAGTAGAATGTATGGTTGTTGGGCTTGCATTATTTAATGAAAATTAGCCTGACATCCATACTTATAAAAAGTTTGGCAAAACATTGGGCTATATCTAAAGTCTTGATAAATGTTAAGCTAAATTTTCTTTCAATTTTTAAAATTTTAATTTCACGAGCCGAGCTTTGAGCCGAGCCTGGTTATGTTCGTTTCGAGCTCGAGCCGAGCCTAATTTTTTTTGGCTCGACGAGCTTCGAGCTCGAACTCATTCATTCTCGAGCCGAGCCGAGCCGAGCCTGGGTATGTTCGGTCTCGGTTCGGCTCGTTAACACCCCTAGTTGACACCATAGGAAATTGCATTTCCTATGAAATTACTCACCAGGGGGGGTTGGTGAGTGATTTCCCATATTTCATGGGAAATTCTATTTCCCTTGGAATTTTGATTTCTTATGCTTCTCCCATTTTCCTCTAACCAAACACAACACCATAGAGGATTGTTAAACGTCACCCCAAAAGTACTTAAAATTGCCCAAAATTCATTTTTATAGACTACTTTACCCTTCCTTTTTTCCACACCACCCACCACCACCTGCCACCACCTACAACCACCCGCCATCACCTACCACCCACTTCCACCCGCGACCTCCTCCACCACCCACCTGAAAGCAGTGGAAATTTTTTAGTGCGATGGGCAAACGTCTGGCCAGGAAGTTCCTGGCCAAACGTGCACCCCATGGACGTTATCTCCATGGAGCGAACGTCCAGGCCAGACGTTCGTTCCATGGAGCGAACTTCCTGGCCATACGTTCGCCCATCACCCTAAAAAAATTTCGACTTCTTCCAGGTGGATGGTGGGTGGCTGTGGCAATGGGGTGGTGGTGGCAGGAGGTGGATGGTGGTGGAGGTGGTGGTGGTTTAGGGAAAAAGAAGGAAAAGGCTAGAAATGTAATTTCAACTTTTTTTTGAGCGATTTTAAGTAATTTTAGGGCGATGGATAGAAGTTCAGCACCCATAATGTATTTCCTAGGAATTTGTATTTCCAAGGGAAATAGCTTCCAACCAAACAACACCTAAATCATGAATATCTTTGGTAACATGCTGGGAAGAGGAAATAAATTTTGTATTTAGGAATACAAAAATCTTGTGGGTCCAGTCCTACCCTCTTTCTTACTTTGATAACAAACTTTCACTATTATTTAGCCACATTCGTTGAGAATCACGTGGAAGACTAATGGTTGTAACTCCGACCTCTTCACCTCATGGTCGGATGTTTGATACTCATCAGCTTTAAAATTGGAGAGTTTATGTGGATATTTGCATCTGGATTCAGTCTCTAAAAGTTTATTTCTTTATAGGTTAGAGTCCCCCTTATTACTAGGGAGTGTTCGCGGTTTGGGATGTAATCCAATCCAAACCGCAAATATACGGTTTGACATTTTTCCAACCCAAACCGCACCGCACTTTTGCCCAAGCCAACTCAAACCGAACCGTGCAAAACGGTTTGGTGCGGTTTGGTTTGCAATTTAACAATTTTTTCCTTCGCGACATTACTTTTGTAATATAAGAGTAGAAAAAAAATTGAGGATTACGTGGGAGCTCAATGGTTGTAGCTCTCACCTCATGGCCGGGAGTTTGATATTGATCGGCTTTAAAATTGGGGAGTTTATATGGATATTTGGTTCTGACTTTAGTCTCTAAAAGTTTCTTTATAGGTTGGGGTCCCCCTTATTAGTTATTACCCCCAACTCATGAGAGGTTTCACCCTCCTTAATTGGGCTAGTAAATTAACGGATTAAAAAAATTAGGAAAAATTCACAAGAGAGAGCCCAACTATTATCCATTTCTTTATATAAGTCCCAACTACGTATTATTCCCTGCAGGTCCCAAGTTTACTATCTTGTGATTTTCATAGGTCCTGACCTTTTACTATCTTGTGATTTTCAATTTTTTAAAGAAAATCTTACCTTTTAAATCATTTATAAGTGATTCGGGACTTATAAAAATCACAAGATGGTAAACTTGGGACCTACAAGAAATAATCCATAGTTGAGACTTATAAAAGAAAATGGGTAATAGTTAGGCTCGCTCTTGTGAATTCTCCAAAAAATTAAGCCATACTTGTTAAAATACAAATGTACTAGTGTAATACTTACTATTGAGTATTGACTCAAAATTTTTTTAAAACTAAGAAGAAAAATTTAGGAGACTCTCCACACGAGGGAACTCCTAATACCTAAAACATCATGAACAAGGTTGAAATGAGTTGAATTAAGAATGTCCTTTGCAGGAAAATAATGATCGACAAAGTGGCCGACATTAGCAATCCAATTTATTGCTTTATTAGCTTCACGATAAATATATGTTTGATATGCCAATTGTCGAAGTGTTTGAGGAGAATCTTGATGTCTTCGATAAGGTTAGCAATTTGCCAAGGAGGGTTCCATAAGCCGAGAATGGAGTTGATAGCTAATAAATTGTCTCCTTCAACCAAGAGGTTGGGATGCCTTCTTGGATGGATAAAAAGACTCCCTTATGAAGCATAGTAAAAGGTTGGAGATGCCTTCTTGGATGGATAAAAAAACTCCCTTGTGAAGCGCTAGTATTGGAGAAGAGCCTAAATTGTAGGCGCATTTGATGAGTTGACATGGATGATCTTTAATAATGACTCTGGCTGCAGCTGAAGAGGAGTAAAGTGAGCCATCGAAGTTGAGCTTGGAGTGAGTAGATAACGGAGGGATCCAAACAACGAGGGTTGGGTGGATCTGCTGGAAATGACATAGTTTCAAGAAGTATGAGGGTATGGTGAACCTCTGAGATTGCAATGATCGACGTTGGTGCATAATGTCCATTCTAGGTTTGATAGAACTTTGCTTTACGAAGGATTTCGTTCATATTGAAGCGTTCATTAAAAGATGATGTCATTATTTTTCTTTCCTGATACTCCAGAGTAGGAAAACGATCTTAGCTACAAGACTTTTCTTGGATTTTTTGGCAGTTAAAGCTGGAAGAAGCAAATGTTCACGAAAGTGAATATTAAGCCAACATTTAGTTCTAAAAGGTTCCAAAGTTGTTGAATATTCACACATTACAAAATATGTGATCTATTGGTTTCCTCATAGGTGATGCAGATCTCGCAAGAGTTAAATGGATTGATTTTCCTTTGTTGAGGGATGTGCCGAACTCTTACGCTGTTATGCCAAATTTGCCAAAAAAATAAGTTGTAGTTTCGGTGGGATATCGATGGATCACAATCATCTGTGTGGCCATGTTTTCTCACTTGAATGGAGATAGTGTGCAAGCCACATGGATGTTTTAATAGAGAAACTTTTATGTGAGACGAAACTAACAACTGCCATAATGAACCAAGTGTCGACCCAGATGGGGGTTCACTTATATTATTTTTTGAGATAAGGATGCCTTGAATAATGTTGAGGATGTGAAGTGAGCGAGACCTTATTAGATAATTTATGGAGATCCCATGATTTGTTTGGGAGAATGAAATGTGTTAGGCGCACATTGACATCAATTTGTGATGGTGAAGTTTTAGTTATTTCTAGGAGTATGAGTACGCCAGCCAATTATCTAACCAAAAATTAATAGTGTTGTCATTCTCTTAGTTTCTTTTTATCTAATGCCTTTTCTGATAATATCCTGTTGAGACAAGATATTTCTCCAAATAGGAGAGTCACTTGGTTTAGGTGGGAATTCCAAGAAGTTGTGGTTTGAGAGATTTTTTTTGTATGATGCATACCCATAAATCATCGTTGTACGTAAATTTTCAACCTAAATGAAGGCCTTGTTAAGTGATCATATCTTTCGTAAACCCGATTCTCCTTTAGACTTTGGTCGGCAAATTTTTATCCCAAGCCACTAGAGTCTAGATCCGAATAGTGTAATTTTTTTCTTTTTGTTGGCGCTAGAAAATATTTTGATGAGATGCATCTACAGATTTGGCCATATATGCTGGTAATAGAAAAGCTGTAATAGCCGGTAAATAACGAAAATTTAATCTGTGATGAACTAACCTAAGTTCAGTTAATATAATGTAATCGTACGTTGTTAAAACGTATGATAAGTCATGTGTGAAAATGTGATGTGAATAATATGTGTTTATGTATAATCGTGTGCATGAAATGAAAGTAATATATGAATAACATCCTCAATTGTTAATAAGTAACCAACCAATTATATTAAGTAAGTATTTAGGGTTGAGGTTTGTATAAGGACTTGTATTCGTGTAATTTGTGGAAATATTAAGGAAGAGAAGTTAAGTAGTGACTGTTAATGCACACTAATAACCGCATTTTTATAGTTAGAATGAACTTTGAGACTTCCTTTAATTAAAGGGGCCTAAATTAATCAAGGAAAATTGTTTCATGGGATTTTAGAGTAAGATAAAAGCCTTGTAGGGGTCCTTAAACCACTAATAGATGGTATAATATTAAAGGAGAGAAGAAATTTGCTATACTAGACCAAGTAAGAGGGAGGCTCCAAAATAACTTTGCAAGTGGATTATTAATACGAAATAAGTACAGCCAAACCCTCCTCACATGAGCCTCTACTCCTCACAAAAACTTCAGCACAAAATTCTAAAGGAAACCTACTGTCCATAATTCACCTCCTTTTCTCTGCTCATTGGCGGAGCTACAGTGGGTCACACGGGGTCACGTGACCCCTCAAATTAAAAAAAATAAATAAAGATTTTTCTTAAAAAAACGAAAAAAAATTAAATCAAGGAAGCACAGCAGAGTAGCAGACGCACACTATTTAAGTATTTATGTCAGTTTGTCTACTTTTTGACCCACTTGCATACTTTATATTTATTAATTATAGTGGTCCCAACTCCCAATTCTTATCAAATTTCTAATTAAATTAAAAATTAAAAATCATTTAATTTTGAAAACTATTAGTTTCTCCCTCCTTCCTTTCCCAACACAGCTATCTCAATTAGTGAATCTCACGCTACAAAAAAAAATTAACCCACTGCTGTCTCACTGCCCAGACGGCTGACGACCAGACCTAGTTCAAGCAGCTTTCACCACAGCACCGCGCCGCATGCCTGCACCGGCACTCCGGCAGGCGACACCGCTCCTCGCCTCCTCCGACCAGCCCGCAGCCCGCAGCTCGCAGCCCTGCAGCCATCAGGTATTATAATAATTATTGTATTAACATTTACGGAATTTTAATTTTAATTCTTCTACATTATTTATTTCCTAATCCCTAAATTGTATATTTAAAATCTTATTTGGTTGATATTAATTGTAATATTTGCATACATGTGTGAATTTTCGAATTTGTGAACTGTGATAAGTGATTGATGCACTTCGTTAGTTTGTTGTTTTTTTTTTTTTTGAATGTTGAATTTGTGAAATGTGAATTTGTATAAATTATTAGTGTTAATTAATTTATAATTTTCTACGATGATTTAGTTTCTTATGATGGTAATTTATAATTTTCTATGATGATTTGTATAAATTTGCATCCTTCTCTTTTTTTGTGATCCCTCGATTTTGAAATCTTGGCTCCACCACTGTCCCTGCTCAACTCGTCAGACTTGCAGTACATGTAAGGGTTGTGTTCTGCTTCCTTTTCCTCCATTTTTCTCTCTCAACATACAAAGCCTAACTCTTATTATATATATACTCCCTCCGTTTCCTAAAGATCTTCCCTCTTTCCGTTTAAATGCGTTTCCAAAAGATCTTCCCTCTAGTACTTTATTCCTTATTTGGAAAATTTTCCCTTTTTACCCTCTAATGTCACTATCATATGGTCCATCATTACATTATTAATTCAATTTTACTCCCTTTCTCTCTCCAACTTTAACCTCTTTTTTATTTGTTTATTTGTCTTAACCTCTTTCTTTCTCCTACTTTACCCATCCTACACCCCACACAAATGGATTCTCCTTGGTATCTGTAGGAACAGTAACAAGGAAGATCTTTAGGAAACAGAGGGAGTATATATATATATATATATATATATATATATATATATATATATATATATATATATATATATATATATAATATAATATATATATATATATATATATATATATATATATATATATATAGGTGCATACCGCGAATGAAAGAAACCAAGTTTAAAGGGCATAGAGGTTCAAGAAATAGAACCATCCCTTCCAGCTAGAAAATCAGTAAGTGTATTGAATATTTTGGGTTAATTGTGGTACTTTCTTTTTGTATTTTCTTATGATTTTTTTTTGCATGTAAATTTTTGTGTTAGGTTCCGAAAGAATAAGAAGCCGAGTTGCACCCTTTTTAAAGTGAAATGTACAAAGAATCACTCCACTTTGAGAACTAGTTTAGTTTGGATATTAGGAATTTCTTTAAGGACTAAATTCTAGAGTTAGATGATTAATTAGCAATCGTGATTGTAAGTTTAAGGAAGCAAGGGGAAGTTTTTTTTTTTTCATTAGAAGCTAGTTAGGTTTCTTTCATCGGTTTTTCGTAAAGAATTATGTGTGCTTGAGTTTAATTATTTTTGAGTTGTATAAAAGATTTCAAAATGGGTTAGAGGAGCCCTACTCAACTTAACCACCCGGCCAATCATTGATTTTAAAAGTCCACATACAATTCCCTAATCCCACAAGGGGTTACCTATATAAACCCAAAGTAAACTAAAAACCCCCACACTAAAAATCACTCATCCTACTTTTCTCTCCTCTCTTCTTTTCTCTCTCTCCTCACTTCCCCCCCCCCCCTTCGGTCTTCTCTTCTTTTGGCCAGCACTGCCAGCCATCGGACTGCCACCGGCAGCAGCGAACCGCCGCCGGCAGCAGCCAGGTTGGAGTTCCTCCCTCCTCCTCGGCGCCGATTTTCTCCCCCTCTCTCTTTGGTTGTTTTCTTCCTCCTCGATTTTATTTAATGTTAAATTATGTTAAGGATTGATTTAATGTTTTCATGATTAAAGTTTGTACTTTTGATGATTTAAATAGAAATTTCATATTATATGATTTGTATACTAAAGTAATTAAATTTCATACTTATTAATTATGTTTAAGTTATGGTTTTTAAGCATCCAAGCATGGATTTTTAGGGTCTTATGAGTTGAAAATTCTGATACTATATTATAGTTTATGAAAATTGAGTACTATGTTGTTTATGATTATGTTTAAGTATGTTTTAAAGGGTTTTTAACATATTATAAGTTGATGAAATTTTTATTAGTATGCTTATGATGGAATTTTAAATGTTTAAGTATGGATTTTTGAGGGTTTTAATGACTAGTATGGTAGTACTACACTAGGAGACATTAAGATATAGTTGTAAGTTTTATTGATTAAAAAGGATTTTAAACACTTTAAAAGAGGATTTAAATACTTTAAAGTTGCTGAAATTTTATTCTAGTATTGATTAGTGGTTGTATTGATATTTGGTAGGCGGAGAATTTTCTTTAGGCAATTTCTAGGATTGATAAAGTGGCCTCTCATATTATCTACACAAGGTACAAACATACCTTTGTGGTAGTAGACTAGTATCAAGTCCTAAAATTAGGATTTATGTAGTATCATGTATAGGAAACTATCTATAGTTCATATGTGATTTATATTCAAGTGAAATTACATGTTTTATGCCGTTGTGTGAAGCATGTTGCCTATGATTGGTTGTATTATGTTTGTATGGATGATTGATGCAAGTGTATGCGATTGGGAACTCTATTTTATTGATTCACATGAGAGATTAATAATTATGTTGTTATTGGATCATGTTGTTCCCTTTGAATTATTTTGTTTACATTATGAAGAATATGGGCCATATTTGGTAAGTTGGTTATTCACCTATGAAAGGTTGGTTGATTGTTGACTTAGATCAACAAACTAATAATGGATTTATTCTTGGATTGTTGAGTTGTTGATCACCTTATCTAATCCTAAGATAAAAATGGAAGTTTTATTATCCTTGATGATTATGTTGAGAGTCACACAAGTAAATAATTTATTAATCACTTACTAGTGAAAAGTGAATAGCTATAAGCTTTAAACTTGTGCACGTCCGAAGTGTTGGACTAGTATGAGTTGGAGTACATGGTTGCAGCCCATGGCTCTTCTTGGGACCAGATTGATCACCATGTCATATTTTATTTAATTAGTACCTCGATATCGTTGGTCTTTGAAGTACGGAGTCGCGCTCATACTTCGTCTTCTAAATTCAAGATTGGTTTGGTTTTGGACAACTCTTTCTATTCAATCTAAAATATAATTAACTTTCGTTATGGAGACAAGTTTAATATAGTTAGTTTGTCATGTTATTATATTATTATTTATCTCTGATTAAATGCATACTAGTATCGTGTTAGGATTTATATTTGTTGATTATGTAGTACTCAGCTTGCTGATTACGTGCTTATGTCGTTATGTGTGTATGTCGATCATGGTTGTCCCTTATTGATTATGTAATGACCCATTTGGTCAGCAGTCTCTCATGATCAATAGAGTATCAACCATTTTTAGGTTTCAAGTTGATGCATCATGGGTTCGGGACTCGTGGAGAGCTTGTGTTTAGCTTAATACTTTTATAATTGATTTTAATTATGGTTTGAGTATTTGACTTTTAAGGTGGTTTAACTTTTGGTTTGATTTGGAGTTAACTTTATGGTTGACTAAGTTAATTATGTTTTCAAAGTTATTTATTATTTCTACTGCAAAATTCTGAATAAGTCGATACGTCATCACACGGGCAATGAGGCTTTGATAATTCTCTAATTTTTATATTAAAAAGGTATTTTGGAAAATAGAGAAGCTCTAGAAATATGTAACGGGTGCATCCATAGCAAGTCAGAACTTGAACATGATCATCTCATTTTACTAAATGACGTTTGTGAAGAATGCTTGAATGTATGTTGTACTAGATTTGCGCTATGTACTGTAATAGTTGAACCATGTTTTGTAATACGTATGTTTTCTAAACTACGCTCATAGAGTTAACCTAACCATATCAATGGGTTTGACTGCAGCAGGTGACAACCTCAGTATCGTTTTATTCTAAATGGCTTTCACTAATGCTATTTAATATTTAACTTAGAATGATTTACGAGGCTATATGACGTGAGCTTTTACAGAAGAGTAGCAGAGATAAGAGGGGAAAGGATCAATATTACTTCGAATGAGGGTCAATCGTCCTGCTTTGGAAAGGAAGCCTACTTACGAGTGATTAATAAATATGTTTTTTTTTGGAGGACATGCCTGAAGTCTGTTTTGGTTAGATGGTAGGAGCTAAAATACACCCCTAACTAATGTCCTAAGTTGGAGTTACGAAGCATGCATGTCGAAATGACTTGCAAGAGAATTTTTCTAGCATTACGTATTGTTTTTTGAAAAAATGATAGCTAATTTGTGGAAGTTAACTAGCTGATTTGAGGAAGCACAAAATCGTCAATAAGTATGTTCAAGTTTTTACAAGTTGTCGAGGTTACTTTGCAAAGAAGTAAGTTGTCGGGGTGGTTGTCCAAAACTCGTTTTATTCATATACTTGCCAGCTGTGTAAGGTTCCCTGTAATTTGGTTACTGCACATGCTTTTTTTTTTTTTCAAGACCTAAATAACATTTTTAAATATGAAATTCAAATAATTTGGACAACTGTGTAAGGTTCCGTGTAATTTGATCGCAGAAATAACATATCACCAAACATTGGTCTTTTATGTTTAATAAACCAACATATTTTAATTTTTAGATTGCATGAACATATTGCGTGGTTATTTATTTGCATAGACACAAATCGTATTAAGTAGAGGCTAACAATGGGCGAATGTGATTCCTGATCATGCTCGTATCCTCACCCCGAAATCAGTCTTTGGTTAATTTACCAATTATGAAGTCATGAGGGGGATCGGAATCTATATTGGATAAGTCCCTAAGATGTCGATATGGTTTGTCAAATAATATCCAATTAGATTTATTAGTCTTCCTTTAAAGACTTGTTGACAACTTTATTTTTCAATAAATCCTATAACCAGGTAATTAAATCCGAGCTCATCCCGTGAAGGCGACACACCTACAATATTCCAAATCATTGAAGAATCTTCCTAAAGAAATCCCAATTGACCTATGACCTATCAAACAGGTATATTTATTTCTTTGATTTCTCTAATCTCTTCCTCTCTTTTCCAAATTCTAATAACCACCACCATCCATCCAAGAACAACCTTCAACCCCCCTAAAAAGAACCAACATACATATCCCAAAAACCACCCTAACCTCACGGAATCAACCAACCCCCTCAAAACCACTCTAAAACCAGACCTCCCCCAATAAAAACAATCCTCACCCACCCTAAAACAACATCCAACCCTTGATAACCATCCCTACCCACCCCGAAAATTAAACCTAACGACCTAAAAACCAGTAGCTTCGCTCAATAAACCACCACCAATTCTTCTTCCTCCACCACTTATACCCACACAACCGCTAAAGTGCTAAACATTCCTCACTCTACCAGTGCCAAAAAATTTCTTCCATCACCATTCACAACCAACATTTCAACCATTAAGACCCAAAAACAAAGCAAGAGAAAAAGATAGAGAAAGAAACCATTCACATAAAGGCTTAAGATGGTGAAATTCAACCATAAAAACTCCAAATTTGGAGTTTAAATGGTCGGATTCTACCATAAAAGTATACACTTCGAGTTGTGGAGGTGAAGGTGTCGCAATGGTGCAACGATGGAAGAGAGAGAGAGAGGGAGGGAAGTGGGTAACAAGAGGGAAGAGAGAGGCTGCAGCGGCGATGGTTTGTCATCTTTTAAGGTGGGAACAGGCGCTAGTAGAGAAAACATGATTTGTGCCGGTTTCGAGTTTGACACTACAATTCTTGACACAAATATCAAGACATGATGTTCGTCAATTGGAGACGTAAACCATTTGCATCAGATGTAGAGGCGTAACCAGGCACAATCGTCACCAAAGTCACAAAATTATGACTTAAAGTCCTAGAATTTTGCCTGGAAAATCATGAATTTTGCCTCCACGCAAGTCAATTTGAAACCTTATGCTGACCTCTGAATAACCTTTGCCACTGCTTTCTCCACAATGAATTACAAAATTCAATTGCATAAAGAAAATGATAGACTAAAATGTTGGATAACATCCAAATAATCAACGCGAAAGTTTGCTTCGCGCCCGACCGGGTGAAGGTCTGCCCGACCGGGCGATGGATCGCTTCATCGAGCGAGACGATCTTTTCCTTTTCCTACAAGTTTTTGGTTTTGGGCGAGCTCCTTTTTCCTCGATTTTGGCTCATTGTCGCTTTTCGTTCTGTGGGCCAATCGAGCGGCTTCGCCAACCTGATCAGGTGACCGTCTTTTGACGCGGTTTGCGATTTTCGCAATTCGTGGAACTCCTTTTTATACTTTAATATAAATACTGCTCCTCAAAACTGAGATTTCATTATTTTTCTATTCTAATAAACCCTAAACACAAGCCTACCCTATTATCTCTCTAAGATTTGAGTAGTTCTTGAGAAATACCAATCTTTGATCCGGATGCACGGAGTAAGAGATAGTTGTCTGAACCTTGAGGGACGAACGTCATCGTGAATCCGCACTGGTGGTGGAAAATTCATTTCTAAGGCATGACCATCATACCACGGGGCAACTCGTTCTTGTAATTCAGGTTTAATCTATTTAATTTCTACAGATTCACTACTTACATAAAATTGTTATGTCATGAAAATTGGATTTTGGTATGAAGAAGAAGGAAATAAAAGTCGCTAATTCTTTTGTGTGCAAAGAACAACATCAGATTGGACTGAGAGATAAGAGTGGAGCGAGGAGCGAAAATGGAGAATGAGAAAAAGAAATGTGAGAATAATAGAATTTAGAAATGACATCTAATTCATAGTTATTTGAAATCCAATAAAATCAGGCGTGTCCGAAATCTTAAGTATTTGACCCAAATTCAAACCCAAATTCTATTGGATTCTCAAGCAATGCATTTGCATAAATTCTAGATTTTAAATTCAATTCTATGTTCCCAAACGCACCATGATATGAATTCAAACCCCTCTCTTTACTAAACACTCAAATGAGAGCATTGACTCGTTACATAATCTAATATGAGCCAAACCTCTAATTTTTCTCCAAAACTCTCTTTACCAAACAGGTCCTATAACTTAAGACACATTTCTTACCATTATCACAAAAACTAGTGTTACTTGGTTGAGTTGGGTTGTGCTGTATTGTACAAAATTTATTATACATCTGGGTGTACCATGAACATGGTACACCCAAAAGTATTTTTTTTTCATTACTCAACTAAAAGCATCCAAATAAGCAAAATTACTAAAAAGGAGAGTTTCATATAAACAAAAATCAGTCTTCTGTGTACTATATATGATGAATGAATTCAATGTATAAGATATTGGCATTAGAGAGATCAATCTGACTTGTGTGGACCTGGTTCACAGTAAAATTAGTATGCACTAGACTCACGTACGTGAATCGGGACACATTACTATAATACACAGAAACACACTATATCACAAACATATATACTATATAAGAGAGAAATATACTATATCACAAACAAATATAGCATAACACAACGAAACACTATTACAAATAAACACTATAACAAATCGAAACACACTATACCACATACAAACACACTATGTCGAAATTGACAATATTATCCTAATCTTCTATAAGAGGTTTAATTGTACAATCAACTATATTACACATAAACAAACTATATCACAAACAAATACGCTATATCAGAAAGAAATATATTATATCATAAACAAACACATTATAGCACAAATGAACTATAGCACAAAGAAACAATATCACCAATAAACATAATATAGCACAGAGAAAAGCATTATACCACACACAAAACACTATATCGAAACTGACAATATAATAATCTTAGTCCTCTATAACATGTTCAATTGTATAATCAACTATATTACAAAAACTGAAAAACGGAGTAAAAATTTGAAGAGAGAGAAAATCAAGCAATTATGAAAGAGAAACTGAAAAGACAAGAAAATCTTAGGAGAGAGAAAGACGAACTAGTAAAAGTGATAATCATTACAACCTACCCAATATCTATTGAGTACACACTAAGGGTGCTAATCGAGCAAGTCGATCGTGAGCTGGGGTCTGTTCGACTCGACTCGACTCGAAACTTGTCAAGCACCAAATTTCCTAGCTCGACTCGTGCTCGATAAAAATTATTGATGCTCGACTCGACTCTAGTACTCGACTCGAGCTCGTTAAGCTCGACTCGAACTTGTCAAGCTCAACTCGACTTGGGCTCATTATGCTCAAGCCAACACAAATCCATCAAGCTCAACCATACTCTCAAATGTCATCCTTCCCTTTTATAAAGAAAATAAGCTTTGGTTTTTACTTTTCAACCAATGTGGGACTTTTGTTTAAGCCACCATCTTAAAATAGACTTTGATTTTTTTGTCTTTCTACCAATGTGGGATAAGTTTTATGCATTGTTTCTCCCTCCTCCTTTCTAACTTGATTACCTTACTTTCTTTTTAAGTATATATTTTTTTCATTCTCATTTCAACAATTTATATAAAAATTTTTAACAAGTTGTTCGCGAGCTTATCGAGTTGAGTTGGAGCTTTCTCAACTCGACTCATTAAGGTCTCGAGTCGATCACGAACTCGAGTCGAGAGTTGACCGAGTCGATCACGAGCTGCTCAACTCGATTAGCACCTCTATTACACACTCATTAGTGTGAGAGATTGCTACATCTACCCACTGGGTAGACTCCCCATTAAAAATAAAAATAAACAATTCTGCTGAGTTGGACTCCATTTATTATTAATGTCTATCTCTAGTGAATAGATTAACAATTGGGTAAACAAAGTTTTTTCCATTAATGTGTACCGGATTCATACGAGTTTTTTTTTCACTCCCAATGAGACGCGTCTCGCCCAAAACGTTTTATATTTGTCCTGTAGTAGCACAGTGGCAGCTCCACTCCCCCCCCTCACCACATGGGCGCATCTGACTCGCCAACACCAATGCAACGCACCAAACACTGTAGCAGGAATCATGTCTTCCTCATCGAATAAAAATCAAACCTTTCCGCGTTCGGCACTTAAACAAGGAAAAAGATTTCTAGAAAAGGCCAAACTCCCCCTCTCCAGTCTCCCCCCACACCACTTGCTTAATTCAACAAAGTTTATAGGAGTAGTATTGTTTTCCTTCTTACCAATATTAAAATCATTTTCGCAGAAAACAAACATTTTCAAAAAAATTTCACTTTCCACACACACTCCACTCTCATTTTAGCATCACGACATCGACATCGACATCGACATCGACATCTGCATCAAAATCAACCTAACTCTGGTAAAATTTTATCGCCGTCACATTTAATTGACTTCAATTTTCGCCGATTTGTCTCTTACTTCGTTGATTGATTGCTTCTTCAGCGTTGACTTGAGAAGAACGGTTGTTGAATTGCGAACAGTTGATGAGAGATAATTCGTGCGATTTTCGGTGATTTGAAGCTTCAATTTCAGCTTATTTAGCTTCATAATTTCCTTTTTTCTTTTTGTTAAAAATTGGCGAGATTCGGAGATGGAGAGTTTGATAAATGAAGAGTTTGGAGAAGTGAAGGCGAAGAATTCATCAGAAGAAGCGCTTCGAAGATGGAGGAGTTTGTGCTGGTTGGTGAAGAATCCAAAGCGTCGATTTCGTTTCACTGCAAATCTCAAGAAACGTTCTGAGGCTCAGGCTATTCGCCGTTCCAATCAGGTTTAGATTTTTTTTTTTTTTTTTTTGCTTCTTTTCGACTTAATTTAGTGTTGTGTTTTGCTATATTGGAGAGAGTTGATCTAACGTGCTTGTTGTTTTTGTATATAATTGAATTATTTGTGATCTAAGTTAGTAGATTCCGTTGTATGAAATTTCTATTTTAGATCCTTTTAGAAAGCGCCGAAAAAGCATATTTTAGCAGAAATTTAACCTAAGTAGAGTAGAAACTAAAACTGGAGACATATCTGAAAGGTAGAGTTAAGACACTGAACATCTTCGTTTTTTTGTACAATTTCAATCTTTATGTGATGCAGGATAGAACTCACTGCAGAAATGTGTCAAAGAGTTGACAGAAGTTTACTGAAAATGAGGGAGAGAAGAGAGATAAATAACAGAAATTTAGGAGAGAATTTCTAGAGAGAAGAAGAATTGTAATACTTCCTCCATTTCTTTTACTTGCAACACTTTTTTTTTCATCAACTCCAATACAAAATTTGGATAGGAGAGAGGTAGAGAAGAAAAAAAGAGAGTGCCCCATGTGATTGGAGAGAAATAGAGAAAGAAAAAGCAAAAGTAGAAAGTGTTCTAATTATTTCCCTTTTAGGAAAGTTATGTATTTTCTTGGATGATTATGACAGATTAAAGGTTTAACTATTTATAGAAGAACTTAACAATATCCTATTATAAGTTTATAATGAACTTACAAATTTGACCAACTAATCTAACAAACTTCTTACTAACTAAAACTCCTGTAACATTTTGCTTGTTATTGTTGTAAACAAGCTAAGAAGGTTTTGCGGATTTTGGTCGTTTTAGAGGTTGAGGTTTGAAGTGGTTGCTGTTGCGGTTATAATGATGCTGATGTCGAGTAGGTTCTAACTCGATTTATGTCAGCATTTAGGATTTGCTAGAAATTTGGATTATTCCTTTGTAGGTTTTTGGAGAAACTGTGCACTCGAAGTTCATACATATAAGTATTAATAGACTTGTTTTGTGCATTTTTCAAAGTCAATATTTGCAAATATTGCCATAACTTCTTTCAAATATATAATAAATAAAATAGTCATTTGGATCTTTGGTAGGTGTACATTCACACCATCAACGTTTTATGCTTCTTATTAATACATAATTAAAGATAGGCAAAATTGAGCTCAATTCCGTGAAGTATAGTGCGGGTGCACCAAACATCCCCAACTAAGACTTACAGCTAGAACACCGCAGAGTACGGACGTGGTGAAGTCCGTACCATAAATGAGGTTGGCTGGAATTCTCATTGCCCATAAGTCGATTGCTATATATTCGGCAGCCATAGAAGCATTTTCCTTTATTGTGCTTGAACTTCAAGTAGTTTGGACTACTGTAAGCAATCAATGTCGACAATGAACCCTACCATTACCTAAACTGGTATTTGAATTCTTTCTTGAAACTTGAAGATGAAGCTGAGCTCATTGTTTTTATGCAAATTTCAGTCTTTCAGTATTTAGGGTTCATTTAGGAAAAAAAGGGATTTTGGGGAAGTATGAGGGAATTTGGGGAAGAAAGTCTCTGTGTTCAGTTGAAGAAGGAAAAATTAAAGGCATGTGCCTTCTTTTTGTTTAAGTAAAAAAATTAGGGTTAAAAAAGAAGAAATAATAAAAGGGGGAGAATTCGGTGAGAATTTTGGGCGCCAACCTCATTTATTGGTACAGACTGCACCCGGGTTCGTACTTTGCAGTGTTCTAGTTATAAGCCGTAGTTGGGGCTATATGGTGCACCCGCGCTACAGTTCAGCCCAATTTTGCCTCAAAGATATTAAGGGTCAAAAGATAGGGCTTGAATGGGAAGTCTATCCAGGGACAGAGGGAGTACTAATAACCTAATAGAGCCTATACCGATTTCTCTAGTTTTTGTATCCTGGAAGTTGATACATAAAAGTATTATTCGTCAACAAGTTAAAGTCAAACAGTTGCTTTCATTAACACACATTAAAGAAAATAAAATATTATATGTCGGATCCTCTCCCCCCCCCCCCCCCAAAAAAAAAAAAAAATAGACCGCCAAAATGAATACATCCATTGCATTAAATCATTAGGTTGTTAGCTATGCTATATGTAGCATGTGTTTATTGGTTCTTTCTAGAGTAAATGTAATGGCTGAGATTTAAATAAAATCTGCAGTTTTAAAACTGTTCAAGTTCAACTGCATCATTCATCCATGATCTAATAGTGTGCTACCTCATGAGCTGATTGGTTCCTTCTTCCTTCTTATTTTAATGCTTGCAGGAGAAGTTGAGGGTTGCACTCTTGGTCTCACAAGCTGCCCTCCAGTTTATACAGGGTATGTATCTGTTTTGTAGTTTCTCCTATCAACTTGGTAGTGGGCTTGCTTTGACTTGAAGGTGGCCTCTTCATTGACTTTACTTACTGGTTAATGACTGCCAGGTGTATCATATACTCCACCCGAAGAAGTCAAATCAGCTGGCTTTGAGATTTGTGCTGATGAGCTGGGGTCCATTGTTGAGGGTCGCAACACGAAGAAGCTGAAAGCGCATGGTGGAGTTGAGGGTCTCACAAAGAAGCTCTCTACGTCAACCATGAGTGGAATATCTACTTCTGAGCAGTTGGTGAATCAAAGGAAGGAGATTTATGGTGTTAATAGATTCATTGAAAGTCCACCTAAGGGTTTCTTAGTTTTTGTTTGGGAAGCGCTTCAAGACATGACTCTTATGATACTTGGAGTTTGTGCAATTGTTTCTTTGTTTGTTGGCATTTTAATCGAAGGATGGCCCAAGGGAGCCCATGATGGTCTTGGAATTGTTGCTAGCATTTTCTTGGTTGTATTTGTAACTGCAACAAGTGATTATAGACAATCATTGCAATTTAAGGATTTGGATAAGGAAAAAAAGAAGATCACAATTCAGGTTACTAGAGATGGTTGTAGACAGAAACTATCGATATATGACCTACTGCCAGGGGATATTGTTCATCTTGCCATTGGAGATCAGGTCCCAGCTGATGGACTTTTTATTTCAGGATATTCTGCTATTATTGATGAATCAAGCTTAACTGGAGAGAGTGAACCCATTCATGTTAACCTTGAACATCCTTTTCTTTGTTCAGGCACTAAAGTTCAGGACGGGTCACTGAAAATGCTTGTTACCACTGTCGGCATGAGAACGCAATGGGGTAAATTGATGGCTACTCTTAGTGAAGAAGGTGATGATGAAACCCCCCTGCAGGTGAAATTGAATGGAGTGGCAACTGTCATTGGAAAAATTGGGCTCTTTTTTGCAGTGGTTACGTTTGCTGTGATGGTTCAAGGATTATTCAGCCGTAAGTTACAAGATGGTTCTACATGGAGTTTATCTGGTGATGATGCCCTTCAGATCTTGGAATTTTTTGCCATTGCTGTTACAATCGTTGTTGTTGCAGTTCCTGAGGGACTACCCTTGGCTGTGACTTTGAGCCTTGCGTTTGCAATGAAGAAAATGATGAATGACAAGGCTCTTGTACGTCACCTTGCTGCTTGTGAGACAATGGGATCTGCTACTACTATCTGCAGTGACAAAACGGGGACACTTACTACCAATCATATGACTGTTGTCAAAGCTCACATATGTGGGAAAACTGTGGAAGCAAACAACTTCAAGGAATCTCTCACTACATCTAACATTCCTGATTTTGCACGGAAAGTTCTTTTAGAATCAATTTTCAATAATACTGGAGGAGAAGTTGTTATAGCCAAAAACAACAAAACTGAGATATTAGGAAGTCCCACTGAAACTGCTATATTGGAGTTTGGGTTATCAATTGGTGGTGATTTCATGACAGAGCGTGAAGCATCGAAAATTGTGAAAGTGGAGCCTTTCAACTCCTCAAAGAAGAGAATGGGAGTGATTCTGGAGATTCCTAATGGAGGTCTGAGGGCACACTGTAAGGGTGCTTCTGAGATTATTCTGGCTGCATGTGATAGGGTTATTGATGCAAATGGAGTTGTTGTCTCCCTGGATAAATCATCAGTTGAACATTTAAATGCCACAATTGAAGAGTTTGCTAATGATGCTCTACGCACTTTATGCCTTGCTTATCAGGACTTGGGAGATAGTTACTCTGCTGATAGTTCTATTCCTTCTGATGGATACACCTGCATTGGTATAGTAGGCATCAAAGATCCAGTGCGCCCTGGTGTCAAGGAATCTGTTGCGATCTGCAGGTCAGCTGGAATTATTGTCCGAATGGTTACAGGAGACAACATAAATACAGCAAAGGCAATTGCTAGAGAATGTGGGATTCTCACTAAAGACGGCATAGCTATCGAAGGCCCTGAGTTTCGTGAGAAGAGTGAGGAAGAGTTAACTGAACTGATACCAAAAATTCAGGTTTTTCTATGCTGTTCTTTGCCCTTCTCTTGCCTCTTGTAGAATGTATATGGCTACAAAGAAGTTTTCCTCCAATTATTGAAACTTTGTCCTTAGTTCTCCACACTAGCTCCTTTTTTGGCTTGTAAAGGCTGTCAAATTTCTAATTAGCATTCCTGAAAGATAAGGCTGAAATGGAATTATGCATGAATGATATACGTGTCATGATGAATGCAACCTTTATAAATGATATGTTTCTTTATCCTTAGTTTTAGCATTACCACCTTTTTGATATGGAGAAAATAGTACTCTGCCTTGTTTATATTTTCTTTTGGGGTTGCTTAGGTGACACTGCCAATCCATTTTTCCTCATTAAGAAAGCTTGATGTGCGTGAAACCAGAAAGGACGAAAACTTTCATGATTTCTTTCTTGATGCATGAACTCTTCTTATTTTTGTTTTTTTTTTTTTTTTTGCAATCATAGCAGGGTTAACTTGCTATTTAATTTGCCAACAATGTGCAAGTGGATTTTTGGCTATCGACTGTTGTATTGATTAATCTCACCTCTTAGGTTATGGCTCGATCTTCACCAATGGATAAGCACACCCTTGTAAGACATTTGCGGACAACCCTTCAAGAAGTTGTGGCAGTGACAGGAGATGGTACAAATGATGCTCCTGCCCTTCATGAAGCAGATATCGGCCTTGCTATGGGAATTGCTGGAACTGAGGTATTCTTGTTGGCAAATTTTTCTTTTCAAGTCTTTTTTTATATAAAATTCTCAAATTTTCAGAAGATGTGATGGTACATTAAAATTAGGATGTGTGCGAAGGAGGTCCATTGAAGAACTTAAGATAGGATTGGCTCTGGCTGTACTGTAAATTTGCAATGTCTAAAATAGTAAACTCTATCCAAGATGATAATTTCAAACTGAGCATTTTTAAAAATAAGTAATACTCTACAAGACTAGTCTTTGAAATACAACAAATTTTTTGAAATTTTTTACTACTAATAGAGCTAGTTAGGTTTATTATATGATTATTTTAAGGAACATACGTCAGAAAGTTCTTTATAAAAACATGTTTTTGTGAAAAACTACCTTAAAAAAATGTTGTAGGAAACTACCTTTTATAGCAAGAAGTTGTAAAAAGCTACTTTTTGGTTGAATTTTTGTCGTTGACCACCTTTATCCAGGTGTTGACCTTTTCTTTTTATTCTTCTTTTCCCTCATTTTCACCTAACTTTTCCAAACAACCACAACTTAATACTATTTTCTCAAAGGAGACAAAATTTTGGGTGAAATTGGACGAAAAGGGAAGGAAAAACACACTAAAAAAGAAAAGTTCAACGCCCAAAAAGGTGGTCATTGGCCGAAATTCGGTCAAAGGTAGCTTCTTACAACATTTTTGTTTTAAGAGATAGTTTGACAACATTTTTTTTATAATGTTGTTTTTTGCAACATGTTCTTATAAGGTAGTTTATAGCAAATTTTCCTTATTTCAAATTATGAGCATTTTAAAAAATAAGAAATGTGCAAGGCTTTAAATGCATAGAACTCTTTGAAATACAACAAATTTTTGAAAAAGTTTACTACTAATAAAGCTAGGTAGGATTATTGTATGATTTAGTTATGTTATTCTCTATTAATAGGCTTGTGGTCTTCAAAGGGTTGCTAGGGGCACGTTCTTTACTCAGTGATGCACTGCACTTCCTAGACCCTTACGACCCGTTTGGTAGTTGGTCATAAATGGTGGTAATGGGAATGAATTTGTGTGTAAATTTGTGAAAAATATCATTGTCCATTCCCATGGTAATGCTGTTTATCCTAAAGTGTCCACTTTTCTTCTTGAATTTTCATTCCCATCCAATACCACCTTGTAGGTGGTAATGAGTGGTAATGAAAATTGCTTCCCGTTGGAGACAAGAACACAAGTTTAGGGGTGAGATTGCTTGCCTATGGAGAAAAAATGCCTCCCCATGGAGATTTTAAGGGTGCTCCCTAATAAAATTACACTTATAATTCATTCCCATTACTGCAATTTATTAACGACTACCAAACGGGCCGTAAGTGCAACGGTAAGTATGTAAAGGTTCCTAGGTAAAGGATTTCACCTTGAAGGGAAGCACTACATCTTTGCTGAAGTGTGGTGTCAAATGAGCAAAGGCTTCCAGGCTATAGACAAGAGATACTAGTGAAGAACATTGAGATTAAGTTGTGTAGAATCTTGGAACATAGGATCCCTTGTGATGAAGAGAACAAGTTTTAACATTATACGTCTCCAAGAGACCAATTAGGTTAGAAAAAAAGTTAGAATTATGAGGTCTGGTGGGTATGATTTTGGTATTTGGGGCAAGATGAGAGTGGGAAGAAAGTTGGTTTCTTATAGATGATTAGCTTATAAACAATGTAGTTGAGGTGTAAATTCCATATATAGGTGAAGATAGAGGTAGAGACTAGAGAAATCATTAAATAGAATGAACTTAAGAAAGTGGTGGGCCTAGATGGTATTGTTGTCGAGGTTTTGATATTACTAGGGCATGTTGGTATTGATTAGTTAACAAACTACATGAACAAGATTTGCATGACAAACCAAAGAAACATCGAAATTTGCATGATAGACCGATTACACATTGAATACCATAAGCTTGAACAAACAAGATAATGGTACCCATTTTCAAAAATTAAGGAAACGCCTGACGTTGTTAAAACTTTCGGGATAGAACTTATGAGTTACACCATGACATCACGATCGGGACTAATATAGTATTGATTGAGTAAATGTATGAGCATTTTGGAGAACCAATTTAGATTTACCTAAGGGTCATTCATCTTATTAGACATATGATTAATATTAAAGACGAAGAAGACTTTTGATAAACTACCGAAAGACGTGCTTTGGTTGAAAATGTCAGAAAATACAACGTAAAAATAATGACTTGCTTAAAGACATATATCATTACGTGGAAAAAAATTTAAAACATGTGGAGGAGTAACATAGGATTACACGATTGAAAAGGGGTTAAGTCAAAGCACACGGAAGTGTATGGGGTGTTGTTTTGTAATGAGAGGAATCACTTGAGCCGATGGATGGGAAGGAGTTTCCCATAAGTTATCATTATAAGTACTTTAGGTCAATTTGAAGAGGAATGAAGATTTTGATTAAGATATGATTAATACAATACAACTAGGGTGGCTCAATGGATATGTGCAATGGAAGGGAGCAGCTGCAATTTTGTGCGACTATAGCGCCTTTTAAGGTCAAAAGGGTAATTCTATAGGACAACTATTTTATATGTATGAGTTTGACTATTAGGCATTTAGGTAAGGTTGTTCTGGAAAGATTAACTTAGAGCTAACCATGTAACTAGGTCAATCTATGTTGCTCAGACTCTTCATTTCACATCAAGTACCCGTGTGGGATCCTTGGACATGGTGGAACACTCGGACTCTCCATTAAATAGCCGAGTTGGATGCTTGGACACGTACCCCTGTCGGACATTGGTCCTAGAGTCACAGTAGCATAGGTAGAGATGGACATGATGTAAATATTTAAATGGATGTGTGGGAACAGTTTAGGAAGAGAACTTTGTACGAAGATTTTTGAGAGCTAGAGTTGTAGATATTAATGACAAGTTAAAAGGGAAGAACTGGTTATGGTAATTTAGGCGTGTGAGACAGTGACTAGATGATGCAACATATAGCGTCAACAATTTTTGGAAAGTACTTTGACTGGGTTTTGGTGTATACTTCACCGAATTGTAGTTATTTTTCAATTCTTAATAAACATAGAATATGTGACATAAAGCCGTGCACGGGCTTACCGAGACGAAGAAAAGGGGTTTTATTTTGTAAGATCAATTTCAAAAATTGAAGAAACAATAAAAAATTTAAATCTGGCATTGATATTTATAATCATAGCAACAACATTATTGCCCACAAAACTCCATAAAGAAAAGCTTAGTTAGAAATATTTGTCTTTGTCTTATACTTCTATATGAAGGTGGTGCCTGGAATTTTTTTGTCATCTATTAATTCATTTTTGTTAAGAGGATTGTGTTAATCTTCAAAGTGTGACTAGTGACTATTCTGAGTTTGGAAGCTCAATTTTTAATCCTAGAGCTCTTAAGTCCGCATCTTCAAAGACGTCCTTGTTCTTCTTGATAATTAAATTCCTCCAAGATATTTCATCCTTTATACTTTGAATATAAGCTTCTTCCAAGATGTTCTACTCTTTTATTCTTAGTTGGTAAGGAGAGGGACCCTCACCAGATGTCAACCCTTATGGTTTCTTGTTATGGTATTTGTGGGCTAGAACTTGGGAGCATGAGGGAAGATAATACCATAAGGTTAAGATGAATCCCCAACCAACTACACCAAACCTTGCTTGTTTCAAAATGTTCAACCTGTCTCTTATTATTCAAGATGCAATCTAGATCAGCTACATTGTACATATTGTAGCATGAGATCAACTACAGAGTTCCCCACTAGCTATTCAAATATCCTAACCATCATTGGAGTAATCATGAATAATCCTCTTGTTTCTACAATATCTCTATATCCAAAAGGATATCTCTTAGTTGAATTTGAATTGCAATGCCTTTGTTATATACAATTTAGAAAAAATTGATTCTGTTTAGTTCTAAGCTCATATGCTCTTTTTCTCGTAATTCTACAGAAAGTGTTAAGAGGTGATGGTGCCACCTCTTTGCCCCTGTCGTTGGTTGTTGTACCTAACTTAACATATGAGTTTTTTTATTGTGTCTGGACTTGGAATACTAAGGTTTAGTACTTTAGTTCATGGGTTAGGTCAATTGTAATTCAGTGACATTAAGGTGATAAGTCTGTAATATTCGTTCGGCGGCTCTATTATCAAATACTCACTTCGTCCAGAATAGTCTAAACACTTTCCTTTTTTGTTTGTTCCATATTAATTTGAACACTTTCATTATTAGCATGGTCCAACTATTAATATATTGATTTTCTAACACCTCTTTGCCACCGGCCTATCTCAATCAATATACAAATACCCAACTTTCTCTCTCCTTTAATAAAAAATACTCCAGCAACTCTTGTATCCTATCACATCTACTTCCTCTTGTCTTTATTAGTTTACCCGTTTCTTTTGCATAGAGTTTTAGGAGAAATTACGTTGTGGGACATAGAAAGAAAGAGAAAAGATTAATTTATGTTAAATTTGAATATGTGTGTGATGGAAAGCTAGTGGTCCCATTCTAAAAATAGAAACAAAAGAAATGGGTAAACTAATAAAGATCGGAGGGAGTACTTTTTAATAAATAATCATTTGATATTGATATTACAACTTATCACCTGAAACTACATAAGATCGGAGGGAGTACTTTTTAATAAATAATCATTTGATATTGATATTACAACTTATCACCTGAAACTACATGTCCCAACATGTGATCAAATCTTTCTAGGACCGCGGGAGTAATTTATTATGGTAAAGTATTAAATATGAAACTCATTAAAAATCAGGTTGGTTCAGTCCGACTGACTTTTAGTTTGGGTCTTAATTAGGTCATATAGTTTTGGGTTTGGGTTGGATAATGGATATGGACGAGTTTTTTTTTTTTGCTAGGTTTAGCTCTAGGATATCTGGAAAAAAATGATGTTTTCTCTAATAGTTTTGGTTTATGATTTCTTGTCCCAAGATGACCCTACGTGAGTGAATGATGGTTATAGTAATGATGATACGGTTATGAAGGTCTTTTAGTAAAGTCATAGTATTCCTAAGGCTAAGGAGTAGAGACAATGTGATTATTTTTGTTCCAAATAGAGGGAGCATATTTTATTTTTCGTCTAAGCGTCAATTTTGTTATATTTCATCGTCTTCATCTCACATGTTTACTTGCTCTTAACAATAATTATCTTTGAAAAGAATTAGAGTCAAATTTCAAAACAATCGCTTACGCAGTTCCAGCTAATTGTTACAGATATGCATAAGGTTAATCCTGCAAATAATCTTCTGCAATGTGTTGTTAGAGGCTTAGCACCCCCTCCCCCCTTCCCACAACAAGAAAATGGAAGACAAAAATCCACACCCTTTCCTCAATATATATCTCGAAAAGGGTAAGGAAACAAATTATCTAGGCGTGTCTTCTCAAGCCATAGCACTTCTCTTTTCTTTGTTACATTAAGATTGAAGCAAACTTGTCTATAAGTGCAACCTTTTGTGTGGGCCATTTTAGTAGTTACTGCTATACTCATGTTCACCGATTAAGTGTTCCATTTTTTCTGATGGAGTACTCTCTGGTAGCATTTTGTTGTTTTTAGTAGAGTCAGCTGACATGGAGGATTTTGTAAGAAATCATAAGATTTGTTGTTTCTTTATTTTCATGGAAATGAAGTGTACATGCATTCTCAGTTCTGATTTCTTTACAGTCAGTGTCTCAAGAACATTTATTTATACACGCATGATAACTCATGTCCTAAACTTTAACTGTTTCATGTCAGGTGGCAAAAGAGAGTGCTGATGTCATTATTTTGGATGACAATTTTTCTACAATTGTAACGGTGGCCAGATGGGGACGCTCTGTATATACCAACATTCAGAAATTTGTACAATTTCAATTAACAGTCAACATTGTTGCCCTTATTGTCAACTTTTCTTCAGTCTGTTTGACCGGTGAGCCCTATAACCTCAATCACAGATATCCAAACAGGTCCAAAAGTACCCCTTGGGTCTTCACAGAATCCCAATAAGAACTTAAATAGGATAAGAAAAATGAAAAGATGAAAAACAGGAATCTTTAACATGGTCTAGTTAATTGACATACTTCACCCAAGAAATCATATATTGACATTTTAAATTTTACATGCATGAACTTGAAGTAACCCATAGAAACTTCAGGTGTGTTCACCTCGTTCATGAACTTCGCATATGAATGAATTAAGCTTGCTAAAATATTTCTTTTACTGACTCTCAGGGTTATGGTTCATGAATGATTAACTATGGCCAGTATGAGATGGACCCAACAAGAAGCACAATTTTCCACCTAATTACTCTTTATCTTTTTATTTCCAGGAAGTGCTCCACTTACTGCTGTTCAGCTTCTGTGGGTTAACATGATTATGGATACCCTTGGAGCCCTTGCACTGGCCACTGAGCCTCCTAGCGATGAATTGATGAAGCGTCAGCCTGTTGGAAGGAAAGGAAGCATTATCAGTAATGTGATGTGGAGGAATATACTTGGTCAATCAATTTATCAATTTGTTGTCATATGGTATCTACAGAGTAGAGGAATTGAAGCTTTTGGGCTCAGCGGTCCTGGTTCTGAGTTAACACTGAACACAATTATATTCAACTCATTTGTCTTCTGCCAGGTATAAATATCAGACCTCTCCTTACATTGCTGCTCTATATGTCTGTCAGCAATATGTTACAAATTACATTTGTTTTTTGGGTGAGCGTGAACATGTGAATTGATGCGACTAATTGTCTATAGATATAAAGCAACTAGGAGAAGCAACAAAATACTAATTTCATTAGGGAAAAGAAAAAATGAAAGCAGTGCTCAAGAACTTGAGTGTATCTTTTTGTTGGCAATGAGAATATAGATTTTATTACCAAACTGGATATGTCAATACAGTTCAAACAACAGAACAAGCAAGCACAAAAACAAATAGGCGGCAGAAAAAGCATCAGTAATCCCCCTCCCACCTTCTAGGAAGGTTTGAGGGGAAGAACTCTTTATATGCAGTTATGCACTGCCCACAATAAAAGAGCTCTTACAGATTCATTCACTTTACAAGCTGTTCTATAGATAAAATATTGAACCTCTATTCTATTGTTATTACATTGACCCTGATTTTTTCTTTTTTTTTTTTTTTTTGCATTTTTCTGAGCCCAGAACAGTAGTCACTAGTCAGTATCTGGCTTAAAATTAAGTGTGATATTGCTTAAAATCAAGAGTGAACTGATCAGCTTTCAGCTATTCTTTTCTTCATTCTGGAATTCGTATTGTCTCTCTCAAAGTTTCGAGAACTTCTTTCCAAATCCTCCTAGTCCTCCATATATGTTATCCTGTGATGAGAATTTTCTCTCCAAGTCTTTTCAAAATGTGAGACCTAGTCAAGCTTACAGAAAATTCTCTGTGTCAGGTATTCAACGAGATCAACTCCAGGGAGATGGAAAAGATTAATGTTTTTGCAGGGATCCTGAACAACTACATATTTGTGGGTGTTCTCACATCAACTGTCCTTTTCCAAATTGTAATTATCGAGTACCTCGGTACATTTGCAAACACGACTCCACTTACTCTAACTCAGTGGTCGGTGAGCATCTTGTTTGGGTTTCTTGGCATGCCAGTTGCTGCTGCTTTGAAGATGATCCCAATATGAACCCTTGAATATTGAACGTGAAGTTGGAGAAGAAAATTTTGTAGCTTGCTGCAACTTCTAGTACGTGCAGGTGCTTCTACAGCTGCCACTGCCTGAAGCAATGATCTTTGCAAGTTCTAACTTTGTGATTAATCGAACATCTGATGAATTCGTAGGCATCTTTCAAATGATGTTCAGATTTCTTGTTGCTTCACTCTAGTCTCAGATTGCTTCTGTGATTCTGTCTGTTCTCGAGAATGGTGGTACTCGATGATTCGCTGAATTGATTGATGAATCTCTGATACTAGAAAATCTCCACATCATCTGTTAACTCGAACATGGATTATATCATGGATTATGATAGGGAAAGTCGCCTGCATAATCCTTTCCTGATATGTTGTATTTCACATATTGTGATCAGTATTGGGCATAATAGGCCCCACTTATCCATGTAATTTTTTCCATATTGGATTTAAACTGCAATGTTTTTTAACTTTCAAGGTTGCCATCCGCAGACAGAAAAGAAGCTAAATAATGCTTTTATCTTCTTCTTTTTTACCTTCTCTGTTTCGTTTTAAATGCAATAGAGTATTATTTGTGAGATGTTAAATATTACTTTGTTGCATTCAAAACGAAACGGAGGAAGTATATATATATTCTTTGTAATTGGTGAAAATGTTGAGCTTCTTCATCGAATGGTTACAATAAGTAAATTTTGGATCTCAAACTTAGGCGTTGCCTGGATTGGGTTTAGTGGGTCGAAAAATCTCATGAAGTATCAGCTCTAGACTTAATCCACACACCTGGATTAGGGTGGACTTATTGGGCCTGTACTTTTTTTGACTATGAGGGTAATACATTATTCTGGGTCCAGAGTAACAATTATAAGGGTAATCTTTTTACCCTTTCCCCATAACTTCGATCTCCTCATCTGGTCCCTCGTCCTCTTTTCTCTCTATGGCCTGAATGTCTGGCCTGAACGTTCCGGTCATGGGTGGAATATCCAACCCGAACGTCTAGGCCGGACGTTCTGGCCATGAGGCGAACATCTAAGCCAGATGTTCGCCCATCGTCCTAAAAAAAATCAATGGCTTGCAGGTGGCTAGTGGTGGTACGCGGTGAACCCATCGTCCTTGTGAACTCAGTTGTGATTGCCATTCTTGGACTTGGGTTGAGTATGTAGTGATGAAGAAGGAGAGAGGGGGATTGATATAGTGTATGGTGGAATCTTGAAGGGGTGGCTGGTGGGTGGTTGTGGCAATGGGGTGATGGTGGCAAGAGCTAGATGGTGGTGGAGTGAGGTGGCTGGTGGTGGGGTGGTGGTTTAGGGAAAAAGAAGGAAAAGGTTAGAGATGTAATTTCAACTTTTTTTTGGGACGAGTTTAAATACTTTTAAAACGATGAATAGAAGTTCAATTGTGAATTTCATACTTATCGCTTCTTATTTAGTTCCAGCCTATTGAAGGCTCCAAAGTCCAACCTTTTCAAAAGGTAGATTGTTTGTCAATAAATAAGTGATCTTTCTATAAGCATTGGTGTCTATCATTCAGCCAAACACAATCTTAACTGTTTCATTATGTTTTACTCTTACAGTCTTACACTCTTACTCAATTTCCAACGGAACTTCACATGGTTCCAACATAGTCTAGACTGGCTAGCAGATAAAGCTTTCCACACATCACATCAAATGAATCAATGCAATGAAGTATTTCTTGAATTAGTAATAAGGCTCTTGTTTTTTTCATGATCCCATCAACAAAATAGGAAAGCTCAAGCCCCACCTAAAAAGAGACCAAACCCCTAACCTGAAACATCTCAACAAATTCAATCATGTTCAACTTTTTAACAAACTTTTATGGTGAATTTGATGATGATAGGCAAAAATCCAATACTAAGGCTGTCACCTGCAAACCCACCTCCTCATATCATTCCCCCATCGACTCTTTTGCTTTCAGTCTTTCCACATCCACGCCAATATTAGAGATCACCCTTTAAATATGGGATCTTAAAAGATCTTACAAATATATCCTTTAACATTTAATACCGTATTTAATATTAACTACGAATAACATATTTTCTCCATTTCTTTTTTAGTGACACTTCTTACAAAAAGTTCTCACATAAAATTAGGGGTGTTCATGGGTGGTTAACCATCTCGAAACAACATTTCGGTTCGATAATCGAAAGTTTAGGTTCGCTCTTTTTGCGAACTGTAACCATTTAGACCGGTTACCATATAAGCGGTTAACCGTTATTTAAATTATACAATTATGTTTTACTTAATGTACATATATATTTTTTAATTTTTTGTGTATATATTTAATATAATATCTACTCTAATATAAAATGAATTATGAAGTGTATAATAAATTTATTGGTAAACATAACTAATACTAAGAATTCACTCCACTTCCTAATTATAGTGTTTATACTTTATATTAGTACTAGAGTTTCCAAATAATCACATACTTTATCTAATTATTGTAACTTAGTAACAAATATTAGAATTAACATGATTGTTTGAAAATGTTTCACAATAATTATATAGAGGAAAAACATATTTCGGTATTTCGGTTAACCGTTCACTCTAAAATCATGACCGTAATCGTACCTTATAACCGATAATTTTATTTGTTCGGTAACCGTACTGTTAAAACATTTTTTATCGTTACGTTTACCACCATTTTAACCGATTTTTCGGTATTTCGATTTCGGTTTGTTATGAACACCCCTACATAAAATGAAGAAGTGTATCATTTAAAAAGAAATGGAAGAAATATGTAGTATGTATCAACAAAATTCTAAATAATTTAAAATAAACATTGAACAAACTAAACAAAATCTCATATGATAATTTTTTCATATATAAATGATAAATATAGTCAACATTTTATAAATTTGATCACTTTAAAAGTAATTGGATAGAACTTAGGAAAACCAAAGAGGTGGAAATCCAAAACAATAATGGTTACTAAAACAGATTGAAGAATAATAATGTACTCAATTATTTCATACATAATATTTCCTTAGTAGGGACCTTTGAGATGGGTGTAGCCGAAAAGCTTCTTTTCCTTTCTTCGGCTTTAATTTTCTTAAGACACTGCTCAATCACCAAGAAAGTGAAGTGATCATCTAGTGATTAGACCAAACAATGTCGAGATTTCTTGCATAAATCATCATATTTCTGATCATCAGCTTCTTCAAATGTAAGTGACCTTTTAGTGCATAGAAAAGAAGTAGCTTGGGCGTTCTCGAAAAGATGGATGGATGACTGATGAGGTGAATCTGGTGAATTGAGTACCTTGGTTGTATGTGTCTCTAATTGTAACATAATGTTGTAGCAAGTTAAGATATCTTCCTGTATTAATTCAAACAAGCAGTGATACTTTTAGAACATAAAATACCTATGTAAAAGCATAAAACATAATATACCTATGTATGTATAGCTATGGTACTTAGACACGGATTGAGTATCTACTTGGATACAGGTGTTCAAGTGTCCGACTCGGCTATTTTGTGGAAAAAAGTCAAGTTTTTAGTTTAAAATGAAGTATCCAAGTAAAGTGTCGTGTCGGACACGAACGACACGACATCCCGTTTTTGAGGTAAAGGAAGGTGTCGGTGTAATATTGATGTATAGTATTTGATATTTGTATTATATTAAACCACGAAAAGAACCATGGGTACATGTTTTGATGGTGGCATGGTGTCATGATAAAAAAAAATAAAAAAGAGTGCGTCTTAGGTGTACCATGAATATGATACACTATAACTTATTGTTTACAATGACATAGACTCTAACAAGAATGACATTACAGTGTTCACAAATTTCACTTTAATTATCGTTTGAAATTTATACGTGAATAAAAATATAGTAATGTGAGATCTTATTAGATTCATCTTAATATGTATTTTTTTAAATATATATGTACTTTTTATAATTTTTACAAATACAAAATTAGAGATATATCATACTCAAAGTTACATTGACATGCGTAAAAAGTACGTACAAGTGTTTAAGGAAAGATGAACTTACAATGTCAAGAAATCTACTAGGTAAGATCGTATTGGTCTTCAACTCAATTGCTTCTCGTGACAAACTTCGATCCAATGCCACTAATATTGAACCACAAGCTATAGCATATGGACGATGATCCACTAAATTAATCTCTGTTTTCCATTAACCATTAAATCAAATTACCATAAAATCATACTAATAAGAAGAAAAAAGACCTTATATCTTTCTGTAGAAGAAATTACCTCTCATGAAGGCCAAGATAAGTTGATTAATGGTTGAGGAAGAACCTTGAAATCGCGGTACGTCGCAGAATTTATTGATGAAGTAAGGCAAATAAGCAAAAGGAGTAACAATTCTCACCTTCCATTCCAATGTATTTAGGACTAATAGCTCCATTTTTTGAATAACTTCATACTCATATTTGATATCTCCAACTTGAAAAAAGTCTGATAAACTTGGAACTTTGTTTTCTTCCAATTTTGCAGCCACTGATAAACATGCCACTAAAATCAGCTCTATTGCCCATGATTTTTCCTCCTACATCAAATTTATAACAGATAATTATTCCCAAATATAGAAAGTAGTAAAAGTTAGGAGCATAATAAGATTGTAGTAGTGTACTATTTACATACTTTGTTTGACTTTAATGGTGATTTATTAGTAACTAAAAATATGGTCAAGAACGAATTTTTCCTTAAATTAATACTAGATGTAATTATTGCAATTGCTATACATCCGATTATGATTTCATATGCATATACATAAAACCCAAAACTTATATAGAAAGAGTTAGATGTAAGTATAGAATAATTTAACTACATAAACTACTTCGCACGTATAACGTGCATATAAAACTAGTTTCTACAATATAACTCATTAGGTTATTTTGTTTTCCAATAATGATCAAAATAAATTCTACATTAGCAATAGTGAAAAATCAAACTCTGTAACTTAAAAAGGATTTTTTTTTTGTCAAAAACCACTTTATAAACATGAAATTGTGAAAAAATATGCCTTATATCATTTTTTTTAAAAAAATTAAACAAAAAACTTTTGGCGAGAACAAACCTTATGCATAATTCCGATCATGATCCAAGATTCCTGCATTCACCATGTCATATATAAGACTGGTCAATGCCGGAAGCTTGATCAATGATCGGAATCTTACATAAAGTTTGTTCTCAAAAAAAAAAAGTGGTTTCTCACAAATTTCTAAGTCTTGTACAAAAAATCCAAATTAAAAAGAAAAGAGATAGTACATGCTAAGTATCTCACATCAATGCTTCTCTTGGATAGGAATAAATCAAAGTAGCAGAGAGATAAATAAGCTGTTTGTAGTTGAAATCCAAGCATTGCTCCCATCTGTATAATACAAGTAAACATTAACTTAAATATAGTAACATACAATAATGTACTCTAAAATTTGTATCATTACAAAGTTTAAGAAAGTACTCCCTCTATTTATTTTTTTTGTCTTTCTCACTTTTCTATGCACATCTCTCAATACACATTTTTGAACTTAATTATCTTTCATTATATATTAGTAAAAATTACAACGATCGAATCAAACAAGACCCTACATGACTATATTTTTTCTTATAAATTGAAAAAAATTAAGAAGATTTTCTCTAAGTATGAATAGTATCAAGATTCTAAGTGAGAACAATAAAAAAAAAAAAATAGTAAACTGACATGGAGAATGTAATTAATAGCATGATTTCTTGAAGATTTGCTAGTAGTAATTGGTAAAATCTGACTCCTTTGAGTAAAACCAGAGTTTATCTCTCTTTGGAGCAGAATATTTATGTACCCATCTTCTTCAAACTCTGATATTACGTCAAAATTTGCATTGAAATACTCAATATTTGTAGAATTAAATAGTGGGTGTTGATCAACATGTTGAAAAACACAAGTTTTATCATCATTTTCTTCACAAAAAAGACTAGTTAGAGAATATGTTTTTGAGGTAAAATTGTGCATTATCATGAACTGCTTGCTTAGTTTAGAGTTTAGAGAGGTGGGAAGGAGAGAGAAAGAAGGTTGATGAAAGTGCCAAATGTTGCGGAAATGATAGATAGTGTTGTCAAGAATATAGAGGAAGGTGTTTTCAGAAACAGTTACAGAAGAATAATGTGTTATGTGCGTACTATTTTTTATTTTTGGTGCGAAATGAGTTTAGTATTATTGTTTTTGGGCGGGTACCTAGGATAGACAGTCATGTGATGGACTGAACTTTGACTGTTATTGTTCTTGTTTTGACGATGAAATATTGAAACTGCATTCATATACAAAAACAAAAACAAAAAAAAAAACTCTACCAAGTAATAATTACTAATAACAAGGTCAAGTCTACATTATAAATTTTTCCCCACAAAAAAAAAAAAACTCTACATTATAAATTTTAATCTTTACATTATTAGCAATTTTTAATTTTTTTCCCACAAAAAAAAACTCTACATTATATGATATATGGATATAGTACATATATTGAGGATCTTTTGGAAATTTTGGAGAAATTGAGAGGCGAATTTTGTACTCAAAAGAAATATAAGGAAATATTTTTGGGAAGTAGAATTTGGAAAAATTACCAACTAGGGACTAAGGGTCTGTTCTTTTCGGCATAAAACAACTGAACTGAATTAAATTGAATTGAATTAAACTGAATTGAATTAAATTGAATATAATAAATATTTAAATAATAATAATATGAATATTAAATAATAATTATAATGATAAGTAATAATAAAGAATGATTAATAATGAATAATAATTACTTTTAAAAAAAAAAAGAATAATAATAGTATTTTGGATATTTTTACTAATAACTAATAACAAGGCCAAGCCTACTTCATAAATTTTGATCTTTACATTATTAGTAGTTTTAATTTTGAAGTATCTATCAATAGTTTCGTCAAAAAAATTTACAATAATTTTATCGAAAAAGCGAAACTTTGCCTAATGTACATAGGATATATGAATATAGTACGTATATTGGTGGTCTTTTTTTAAGGTAAGGAGAAAAAAAGTTAGGAGACTCTCCGCACGAGGGGAGCTCCAAGAAGTACAATCTACTATAGAGAAATTACTATATATCTACTAAATGACCAACAGTAGCTATTCAGTCTGCGGTCCTGTTAGCTTTCCAGAAGACATGTCGAATATCCCATGACTGGAACTGTTGCAGAAGGTAATGTATATCGCGTATAATGTTGGAGATCTTTTGGGGTCTTGGAGAGGTTGAGAGGCGAATTTTGTACTCAAATTAAATATAAGGAGATATTTTGAGAGTTAATCCAAATAGTGTGAAGGGTCGTTGTATGAAACAACAATGTAGATTATAGAAGAGTGTATGAAGAGTTGTCTTATTTAATATACAACGATCATAGTTTTTTGACAAGAAGTTTTATTTCATACTCGTTATCTACGATTTCTATTATAGATGTTAAATAAATTTCGATTGATAAAAGTTGTTTCCTATATAAGGTTTCTTCTTGGGACGGTTTTTTGTTCCCTCCAGGATTTTCCCTTGGTAGGGTTTTTTCTTAGATTTTTTCTGCTTTTTTTAAGGTCTTTCCTTCATTCTTTACCCTTCTTTCTCTTTCATCTCTTTCCTTTTTGGCCTCAATTGTAAATCCTTAGATCAGCGGAAGCCCCAAAAGCTCCTTTAATTACTTCTAATAAGTATATCTCATCCTTAAAATGATATATATTATAGTATGTTCAATTTTTTTGTTCGTTTAATGAAGTAGGATGATCTAACAATCTCTATTTTCTGTAAGAATCTAGAAGACCACGGAAAAGTATTTGCACCCAAACGACTATGCATCAACGTAAGTTAAGCTGCACCATTGTAAGTTAAGCTTAATCAGAGCGAACTCACATATTGCATTGCTTCGGAGAAATTTTCTATTAAAGGTATTTTTAATTCAATTTACTATGTATTTAGTTCTAAGGTGTAATGTACTTATGTTGGAATTTTCGATGTTTCAGGATTTGATTGTAATTGCCGTTTGGCTAGCCCTTATGAATATATTCCTTTTTCCTCCTGTAAGAAAATAACTTTCAATTGATGAATCATTTGTGGATTAACAAAAGTTAGAACAAAAAATCGTCTTGATTTCCCATTAGGATGGCAATGCGTCGAACTTGGGTCTAATGTTGTATGATCCGGCTCCAACCCTCCTTGTAGTCGCGGATATCCTATCTGCCTCCGACTCAAACTCTAATAATTCGCATTCTCCAACCCGACTTGTAACCTCCGACACTCAACTTTGTCCCACCATCTGGCCCTTTTTTATTGTCCTTGAACTGGAATGATGCCCTTTCTCCATGAAGTGTATATCAATCTTTAAATTGGGCTATTTTTTTAAAAGCTGTTACTTGAATTATTATTTTAACATACATAAAACAATAATACGATAAAGTGCATCAAAATAAAGCTGATTTTGTTTTGAAAAATGTTAAATAAACATTAAAGTATTGGAGGAGAGAGAAAAGTGAGTAAATTTGACATAACATATTATTATATATTGATAATGTGAAAGTGCAACCATTAAATAGAAATGGTTTTAAAAAAAGTGTAACAAATAAAAAAAGAAGGTAGTACATTAGATAACTTGTACTTCCTCCATTTTGAAATAAAAGAAATGTTTTTCCAATGTATCTATCTATACAAATATAAAGGCATTTCTATCTACAGAACGGTGTCGCGTGATACTCTTCTTAAAGCTCTGAATGCACATGTTTATAATCACAATTAAAAATAATAATATGTAGCTACCAGGTATCGAACATATGACTTTTGAGATGAAATTTGAAAGTTTTACCATCAACGCACTATATATTTAGTGTTTGTTATTCCAAAGTAAAACATAATAAAATCTTATAATACATATAACGATAAAGACATAGACAAGCTCTTTTATCTCCGTTAAAAGTAATAATATTCTCTATCCCAGTTCTATTGAAATTGTTATTTTTATCTTCAATTTCTTAAAAGTTCTTTTTAAAACAACTTATCATACCATAATGTCCATTTTTCAATTTCATAATAGACAGGAATTTATGAAAAGCTAATGAAATCAATTATGAATAATAATATATTTAATAATTGTAACTAACTGACCCGGTCCAAAATACTAATTTATGTTTTATATTAGATGCAAGATGAATTTTGATATTTGAATTACATATAAATCTTGTATTGTGAAACAAATCTTCTTAAGCTAAGATACCTTATAATTTGTTCCTTCCGGAAGGAATATTAAGCAAACAAAGAAATAGAGAAATATAGCAACGGGTGATAAAACCAAGGCAGCTCAAAAAAAACATACCAAAGCAGTACCTTGAACTGACAAGTGATCACTTATAAGTCATACCTTCAGTTTCACGGTTTTGTTTATTTAACATTCGTCAAGCTGTTGATATATACCTAGTACAAGAGTGATAGCAATCTCATAAACACTCAAGAATTTACAAGTGATGATCTTTCACATTATTATTGAATAACAACAACTCTATTCAATAAATCAGACATCAAATATTTAAGATACAAGGCAAATATGAATTTTCACTACATGGTTTAAGCCACATTAACATGTGTTTTGCTGGCAAATAAATTTATTATTCCTCGCCACCAGCAGCGAAATGACCAATCTTCCGATCCTGAAAGGTATCGCCATAATAACACTGTAGTTTAGCTAAAATAAGGTAGAAGTATAAGCTAATTTACTACCATAAAGAAGGTAAAACCAAGTAAATTCAAGAAGACAAACCATACCTGTAACATCATTCGTTGTTTATTCATATATTGCGTTCGTGCTTTAGCAGCTGCAGAATTTGGTGACTTGTACAATCTCTGCAAAACATAACGCATGTAAGGTGAACATGAATCATTAGCTCGAAAATCTTGACCGAAAATTAAAAGCATGGCCTCATTCCTAATGTTGGAGTCCAAGTCCAATCTCAAGTCTAAAGATTCTAAATATAGAAGATATTTAGTTTGAAAATATATCTACATACATATATAATTTATACTATGCAATATCAACTAAGATAATTAGATTTAGATGTTGTTAGCATTTATCATGGTACTCATAAGTAATCTATGTACTGATATTGTCAGATTCTCTGAGACATTATATATCTTTATTGGGACTGGACTAAACCAGATCTGTGAAATTTTAGATGGAAAAATTGATACCATCAGTCCCAACTATTTGGGGTATTCTATAAACAGTCCCAAACTCCCAACAATTGTTTATTTCTAGTGGGGCCAACTTCATCTTACATTTGACGAAAACGGTCCCGGTGACCTGTTAACCTATTGTAGCAGGTAAGAAAGAACCAATAATTTTTCTTTTTTCCCCTTCCGCTTTGCTCTTTCTTTTCGTTATTCTTTCTCTTCCCTGCAAACTCCTCTGATCATAATTATACCTTCACCATCATTATTGTCCCTTCCTTTTCGTTCTTTTAATATTCTTACTAATCCCAATTTCACAACTCTGGCAAGAGAGTTTGAGCTTAAAGTAATAAAATTTCCAAAAAATTATTCAAAGAATTTCGAACCCATCTGAGAATATCAGTTTTACCACCATTGTTTGATAATGAATTAAGTTGTTTACTTGCAAATGTCTACTGAAGACAAAGATAAACAAGTTTGCAGATGAACTCAAAGATAGTATTTTTCAAAAAAAAAAAAAAATCTTTGACCCACTTGATGTTATTGCATAATCTTCAATGGGTTTGTTTGATTTTGTGTGACTATTAATCTTATAAAAAGCTTCTATGGGTTTCTATGATTTTGAGAGATATCAAAATATCAAGAAATGGAGAGACTGAGGATAGAGAAAAGAACAAGAATAACAAAAGGAAAAGATGGAAATTTTCTCTAAAATAAATTATCATTAAAAGTCATGTGAATTGCACGTGAATCATTGTTTACCTGCTATAATATGTTAAGAGGTAACCAGGACTGTTTTTGTCAGATACAAACTAAAAGTTAGGCCCAACTAAAAATATTTGATGGTTGAGACTGGTTAAGCAAGACCACTACTAGTTTGGACTGATAGATCAGTTTTTCCATTTTAAATTAGACAAGGACTCAAAATTTCAAGTTGAATTTTTTGCATTGGACTTGGACTTGGACTTGAAGTCCAATCCAAAATACACCCAATTTACCTAAGTATGCATACTTCTCCTCCTTGTATACCCAATTCATGAGAATGATCCTATGTGCTCTACTGCCTGATAAATATTCATAAATAACTAAGGGATTATGTTTCAGATTAGCATCAAAGCAAGCACCCATTTACTCTCCAATCACCATGGTTGAGCCTAGGAAACAAGTTTGTGCCTCATGTGTTTGCTTAAAAACTTCTTCACATTATTGTTACCTTCGATCTAATTGCATAACATAACCTATTATTCTCATTAATCAAAGCAATAGGAGGCACATTATGAATGAAACCTCCAAACATTAATGTTCTCCATTCTCCATTCTCACTTGTCACTGAGCCTAAGCACTTAAGTGGTGACATCATTGAGAGTCAATTCTAAGTTAAATTTTTATCCGATAATGAAAATTTTAGCTACATTTAATATAAGATATAGCCATCAGATCAAGTTCAAAACTAATCCTTAGATACCCAGGTACTTCTCTCCAAATACAATTTCTATCTGCGTCACATCAAGTTACCCAAAAAGGCCACATTAAACTCTTAGCAAGAAGAAGGCTACAGTTGACTAACCTTCTCATAAGATTTTTCCATTGAATGATCTTCATTGCCCCAAGCCTTTTTCTTTGGAGTGAATCCAAAGACTTCATGCAGGAACCCATTTTCCTACAAGATTGGAATACCAAGATAAGCAGATAACAAAATATATTCGAAACTTACAGCAAGACACGATATATAACAAAAGTGGCATTACAGACACCAACCAGCATATGCTTTACAAATCCTCCCCCAAGGAAATGCTTCAGAAAATTTAACTGCAAAAAATATAAATATTTGTTAAAAAAACAAAAGCATAAAAATACAAAAACAAAAACACATGTAAAGGGGGAGCGGAGAGGCACACCCGTATAAGCCCTGACCATGATGATGTGGCTAAAGTCTCGCCACCAATTTTTGTAGAGGCTTCAGGAGCATAACCATCCTTAAAACACAATTTAAAATCACCATGATTAGATATTGGCATATTGCACCAAAGCAAAATATTCCCTCTATTCGTCTATTCCCATCTAATTGCAACAGTTTGACTTCCACACTATCAATGCATTTAACCATTAATATATTTAATTGTCTATTTCTGAAGATTATAAAGTGTTGATATTTTGAAATATACATAGAGGCAAATCCAACATCTTATGTACTAAGATACATTTTCATATGCAATTAAAAGGATATGGTCAAAGTAAGGTATGTCGGAAGTGCAAAAGTTAAAAATCCGTTGCAATAGAATTCCAAACAGAGGGAGTAAATAACAATTGGATATATGCAATACCTCTAGATAATCCAAGAGATCCCTGAACAAGTTTCTTTGGACATTCAGATCCTTCTTAGCCGTTCCTTTGCCACCAGCCTCAGAAGCAAGATCTTTTACTTGATTTAGGACTTTGCCTCTTAGTCCTTTTAAATGTACATATCCATCTCGTGTATCCTTATCAGTGCTATCACTGGAACCATTTTTCTCACTAAAAAATCTTTCAAAATCTCCAACTTCAAATATCACAGCCAATGCTTCACCAGCGGCAATACGCACAGAGCGATCATCTTTATCCAAGAGAGTAGACAGATAAGAAATCGATCTGCATCCATTATATGACTAATGTTAGATTGTGAGCTTAATCCTTTTATGCTAAGAACAAAGTAACTAGCATCACATGGTGCTTGCCAACTTATCTGGAAACTGAATTTCCTTCAACATTTCTCTTCTATTTATCACCCTTCAAGTCAGTTACCAAAATAATAATAAAATTTACTTTTCTGTGCAAAAAAGATCATCTACTATGCTAGCTATAGGTAACCATCTATTGAAACCATAAATTTGATATATAGACTATAGTTCCCATCAGGCAAACTTGTTTTCAGACCCCTCCCTACTACCTCTCTCGTACACCATTCTTCCATCTCCTTCCAGCAAAAAAGACTACAACCAAATTGAAATAAAATAATAATGACAGGAACACATCAACCATCTCATTTACTTGTCAATACTACAAAGGTTCAGCAACTCCTATGTCCTGGTTCCTTCCTCCTAAGCAAAGGACTTAGGCAAGACAAGATACCAAAAAAGGTTTGTGTAAGCAGCACCATTCTATGAAAAATATATATAACAAATAGGAATAACATACTCTTGCCAATCTTTTATACTCAAACTCCACGCGTTAACAGTTGTGAGAAGAAACGACCATGCTGATACCATTGCTGCTATGACAGCTGGTGAGGGTTTACTTGCTACTACCTGAGGAGTACATATGTATTCATTAATTTTGCATCCACAGAACTATATAACAAAGAATTAGTGGTAGCTTCTCATCCAACAAGTGAGTTCATGACATAATCTAAGACAATCAAGGCTAATAAGATAAGATTCCAGTCATTTGGATCTCAAAGGCCATACTAGCATAAGAATCCCCAAGTTTTTTTACTTCTAGTGGACTCACAAAGAATCGGCCAATAAACATTAACAAAGTTTTTCCACCAAGGGAATAGAACCTTACATTGGCACCCGATTTAGGATGAACGACTTGCCACATTATCTGCATTGACTGCTCTGTTTCCTCGGGGTCTTCCCCACCAATGAAGGTGACGACAGCCAAACACTCTAATAACTGCAAATTGCAAATCCAAACAGAACATAAAACTAGTGTTTCAGAACCCCATCCTTGGCGCCACGTATAGTACAGAAAATCACTCACCGCTGCAACTTTCGATGATTCAGATCTTGACCTGAGAGCCTGTGATACTGGAGGGACTAATTCTTCAAGTATTTCACGCGCATTATTTCCCGAACCAGTTGTCAATGCCAATAGACCTAAACGGTATCTAAGTTTTATCATTCCATACTTAGCTTAACTAACAATAGAAGTATTAGCAAGAAGATGAATCCTCACCAATAGCATGAGACGCCAAAGTGACCTCCTTCGCAGAGCCTTTCTTGATGGAATTTAGGCACTGATGAAACAGGGTCGCAAATCTGATGAAACAGACAACAAATTGCATATATAAGATGCAAGCAAAACCTTCTAAATCCCCATCAGATAACACAAATTAAAAAGGTATAATATCATTATTGCTCGCTTTATTACACTATGATTGTCATAGTTATAAAAACAAAGTGTTGAAGTATAGCTAAGATTGTCAATAACTACTAAAGTAGGTATATCAAAAAAGGTAAGAGGGTGGTCAGTCCAAGATGCACATACCCGTGCGTACAAAAGAAATTACACTGGTTATTATCAAATATACCCTCAATTATAAAGTAACAACAGAAAAAAGGAAATGATCCCACCTAGAACCAAGTATTATAGGGTGAAACTACAACAAATTCATAAACTAAAATATTTATCAGTTTATTCTATTTTTACAGATAAGGGAGCAAACAGGCATTTATCATGATGTCAAGAGATAAGTCAATATAACTTACTTCTTTTCAACAAATTCATGCTGTAAGTTCTGACTAAATGCTTCAATAATAGAATCCAAAGCCTTCTCCCTTGTTGAACTCCTTCAACAATGATATACAGAAAACAAGCATAAGCATAAATAATGTGAATGTTAAATTCATAAATCTTCAAACCAGTAATAAATCATCTCAATTCTCATTGAAAGCAGTTTACAGCTTTGATTAAATAAAACCAAAAAGAAGGAACACTAAATCTAGCAAAAAGCTACCTTTTCTCATACAAAGCATCAAGATGTTGATCCAATAAGCTATCCTTATCAACATCCGAACCAAACCCAACCGAAACCATATCAGAACGGACTGAAGACGACGAGCTTACACTATCGGTGTCGTCGCTATCCAGCATTGCTGCTGAATTCTTACGATTTGAATTGCCTATTCAATCCAATTAAACACAAAAACAGCGAAAAGAATCAATATATATGCATCAAATTAGAATTACTGGAACAAAAGAGGGGGAAAAAATAACATTGCTGTAACAAATTCATCAAAAGCTTATCACCAACAGAATATAACAGGCAAAGTCCTAGTAAATTAACAATCCCACAACAACCAGGAAACAAATTCATCAAAATATTTATCACCAACAAAAAATAACAAGCAAAAATCCTCGTAAATGAATAAGCCCACAAAAACCCAGAAACAAAATCATCAAAATCTTGTCACCAACAGAAAATAACAGCAAAACCCTCATAGATTAATAATCCCACAAACATAATCATCAAATATTTAGCATCAACAGAAAATAACAGACTAAAAACTCATAAATTCATTAATGCCACAAAAACCCAGAAACAAATTCATCAAAATCTTGTCACCAACAGGAAATAACAGACAAAACCCTCATAAATTAATAATCCCACAAACAAAATCATCAAATATTAAGCACCAACAGAAAATAACAGACTAAAAACTCAAAAATTCATTAACCCACAAAAACTAAATTAAACTAACCTAGTAAATTAAAAGCGCAATTAATTTTAGGAGTCAAAAAATGATAAAAACTTACGCTTTCCCATTGAAGCAAGAAAGATTTGTAAGGTGGCAAAAGAACAAGAAGATGATGATGAGTGTCAGAAACAAGTAGAAAGCTGATCTAAAAAGCTGGAAGAGTGATAAAAATTAACAGAAGAATTAATCAACAAGGGAAAATTGATTGATTTGGTGTTTAAATGCGACCAACTCAAATTCTTGGAATTATTAATCGAGAATAATTCAGAAGAAGAAATAGCCATTAAATTATTAATAGGAATAGAGAGATGAATTTTAACAGGAGTTTCAAGAATTTCTCTCTCTAAGGAAGAGGAGTTGTGAGAAAGAAGAGGCGGAGATTTGCTGGAAATGGTATCTAGGCGGAGATTTGCTGGAAATGGTATTCAATTGTAATCAACAAAGGATTACAATTGAATAAAAATGAATTAAACTGAATTAAACTAAACTGAACTATAAATAAATTAGTGAGAACATACCCTAAGGGAAAAACACGTGGACATTATCTTGTGAGAACAAGTGAGACGTGTTGTGTGAATAAAAATGAAAGTTTGGTGGATTATATATTTATATGGCTCTTTATGTATGTAATGACTTAAGAGCTAAATCTTAGTCTTGTCTCTTTAACAGATTGTCCTTTTACTTTTGTTTGTATGTGAACGTTATTTTAAAATGAAAAGTAAGAGTTTAACTATTAATATATTATTAAATGGAAAAATTGTCAAAAATAAGCCAATTTTTGGCCCGTATTCCACATTTAAGGTTATGTTTAGTTCACCTGAAATTTTCTGATCTGAACTTATCTGATCTGATCTGAACTTATTTGATCTGATCTGAACTTATTTTTTCTGATCTGATCTGATCTGATCTGAACTTATTTTTTCTGATCTGATCTGATCTGATCTGAACTGATTTGATTACAAGATCTTATCTTTTAGATTTTTCTCAATATATAAGAAAAAATGTAGTCATGTGGGGTCTTGTTTGATTCGTCTCAATGAGTACTTTATTAATATTCAATTATTATAATTTTTACTAATATGTAATGAAAGATATAATGATTTTGAAATATAAGCATGATCTGAACTGATCTGATCTGAACTTATTTTTTCTGATATGATCTGATCTGATTAGATCTGAAATAAGCAAAAATAAGGTGAACTGAACATAGCCTAAGCCAACTTTTTGAAAATCGAGATATAAGCTAACCTTTGTATCAGTTAACGAATTTTAGGTCAGATTACCTCCATCCTGTTTTACAGGTTAAAAAATATATTAATTTTTTTTGAATTTATTTGAATTTTTTCCTTGAATAATGCAAATATGTGTTTTGATTCCAAAAATATGCCCAAAAAAAAAAATTTCCCTGCGTACCGTCCACGTAGGACAGCACGCGAGAAACTGTTTTTTTTTTCCCACGAAAACCGCTACTTTAAGTAGCGGTTTATACGCATAGAACGCTATCTCAAGTAGCGGTTTATAAATATAAACCGCTACTCTGAGTAGCGGTTTACCTGGGCAAAATGTTGCAAGCACATATCAAACTTTGGAGCTTGGGATTTCATTGTAGCGGTTTACACACAAAAAAAAAAAATTTGTAAACCGCTACTTCAAGTAGCGGTTTTACTTAAGTTGAAAAAAAAATCACGCATGCCGTCCTACGTGGACGGTACACATGGAATTTTTTTTTGGCATATTTTGGGAATTAAAACCTACTTTTGCATTATTCAAGGAAAAAATTCGAATTTATTTTGTTATTTTTTACCTCATTTTTTCCATTCAATCCTCTCCCATCTATTCTCTCCCTCATCTCTCTTCTCCCTCATCACTCACCACCGCCCCCACCGCAGCCGCCGGATCTTCTCTCTCCTCTTTGTTTCATTTTTATTTTTTAATTTTCCCCTTTTATGGTGGGGCTGCGGGTTTTGGTCTTGGGTTGGGTTTGGTGGGGCTAGATTGTCGGGGTGTTGGGTTCTGTTGGGGGGTCTTGGGCTTGTTGGGTTCGATTCTGGGGATCTCAGTTTGGTGGGGGTGGTTCAGTTTTGGGGTTTGGGCTAGTCATGGTTGGGTTGTGGGGGTTTTGGGTTGTGGCTGGGTGGGGTTAATTCGGTGGTGGGTGGGTTTCGGGTGCTAGGGGTGTTGGGTTTGGTGGGATGGTTTGGTTATGAGGTTGGTTTGACTTGAATGGTTGAGTTGGGGTGGTGGGGGTTCGATTTTGGTGGCGGTGGAGGTTTGGTTGTGGGTTAATGATAGGGGTTCAGTTGTGGGTTAATGTTGGGGTCCGATTTGGCTTTGTAGTGGGGATTCGGGTGGTGGAGGATCGTTATGGTGGTCCTGGGTTTGGTTTTGATGGGGGTCGGTTCGAAATGAGAGTTCGATTGGGGGGTCTGGTTGTGGTTGGGGGGTCGGTTCGATTGGTGGAGTCTGGTTGTGGTGGTTGTGGGTTTGGTTCGAGTGAGGATTTGATTGGTGGGGTGGGCATTGGGTGTTTTCCGCCTCGGGGTGGGCATCGGGTGTTTTCAGGTGAGGGGTGGGGGTTGTCGGGGTGGGAAGTGGGCGTTTTCAGGTGAGAGGTGGGGGTTGTTGAGGTGGGCAGTGGGTGGATGTGTTTGGCGGTGGTGATAGTGGTGGGTGGCTGATGTTTGGTGGTGATAATAACAATAAATCAATAATAATGATTAATAATTAATAACAATAACAATTAATATTTAATAACAATAATAAATTAATAATTAGTGATAATAATAAATTAATAATTAGTGATAATAGCATTATTAACCTAAAGCAACAGGTTACCAACAGGTTAACTTAGCACTTAACCTAATTTTGGCAAAACTGATACAAAGGTTGGCTTATATCTAGATTTTCAAAAGGTTGGCTTATTTCTGGAATACGGGCCAAAAGTTGGCTTATTTTTGGCAATTTGTCCTTATTAAATTGTTGTCTAATATTTCAAATAATATATGATAAAGTCTTGTAATAATTATAAATAACTAAAAAGACTTAAACAAGTTTATACAACACTCTTATTAGGTAACTTACAAGAGAATATTGATGTCATATTCTCTTATCATAATTCCTTGTAAGGTATTATTTTCAAACTCAAAACTTTCAAATTTTTACTTTTGTTCTTCTTATGTGATGTATAAAGAAAAGTTAGGGCATCTTTTATTTTAAAGGACAAATTTAACAATTTAGAAAGAACAAGGTGTTGTTTGATTTAACTTAGGCATTTGTATTTTCTAAAACATTGTTTTTCTCTTGAAGTTCCAATCTATGGGAAGTGACAAAAGTTGTTTGATTAGTAATGTGAAGTTTTACTTCACCTGAAAAGTTATTCCTACAACAATCTCACCAGATTTTACTTTATATCTTTTTTTTTTTTTTTTGTCAACCAAACAATACCTGAATCAATTTAACAATTTTCTTGAAGCAATTATTTTCTGCTATTGCCTACTAGTAATGAGTCTACGTTATCAATTTGAAAATTTTACCGTTAAAAGAAAGATTTCCTAACTTTTCATTATACCTCACGTGAAAAAATAACAAAGTACAATCTCGGATGGGGTTTAAGTTTGATCATTTTGAACTATATGGGGTTTTGTCTTGTATTCAGACGAGTTCCGAACCTTTTCATGTTAATTTGGATCAGTTAAAATGAGGTCAGGGTCAATCGGAACAGTTGAAAAATTGGTTCATGTTCGATTTAATGTCAAACACTAAGGAAGAAAACTACAATATCATTTTTTTCTACTCGAGATTAAAACCAAAATATTTACAAAGTTGAGTTACAAACCTTATAAAAGCAGTCAATTGGTGATCAAGTCATGTTTGACCCACTTTCCTTTCAGGTTATTTGATTGGATCATTTAAGAGTTACAATCTTATTTGAGACCTTTTTCTCTCAGTTGAATTTCGGATTAATTTCTAGTCGAATCAATTTCTTTAAGTTTATGAAAACCAATTATAACTTGAAATCACTGGATCATTGTTATTCCTAATTAAATTGAAGCCTAAATTACCAAAACTATGTTAATTGTTTAACTATAAGTGGCAATCAAATCGTTTGGATCAGAACTAACGCTATGTTCTTTTGAACTGAATTTAATAAAAATTTATTTCACTTTAGTTCAAACAAATTCAATTCAGTTCTATTTAGTTCAGTTAGTATCCTCTCACAGTTTTTTTAATTTCCATTCATTTTAGTTCGGTCCAATTTAAGAGAACATATCCTAAGTCAAGTCATATCGATTCGGGTTATTTCGATTCGGGTTATTTAGGGATCCACCACGTTCGAGTTGGCACCAGTCTAGTACATTCACCTTCTTAGCAGTTACTTGAGCTTCGGAATTACTAATTCCAATAGAAAAATTCCGTATTCCAGAATTCCAGCATTATGTTATTTTCTTGTACTTGTATTGGATGATGTAAGAATTTGGTAAGGAAACAAAATACACTAGCAAGTTTCCAAAACTGTGAATAACAAAATGACTATACAGCCTTTAGTTATGACCTGTGTAAGTATATATTACCTAAAAACCACTCAATCCAGTCATGTGCTTCTTCATGGCTCTATCCTTTCTGTAATGATTATTTCTTCCACCACCTCGTTGCCCACGTCCCCTTCCTCTTCCTCTTCCACCATCACCTACACCATCCACATTTGAAGGATTGGATCCTTCCCCTTTTACTTCATTTTGCTCTTCTAGCACCTTAACAGCACCAAGAGGACGGTTACCACCACGTCCAAGTCCGTGTATTAGTTCTTGCTGAGCTTGTGTAATCAAAGATGCTTGCTTTTGATCAGTAGCTGCAATAGATCCTTCCACCTTATAACTGTAATTTTTACCATCCTTGACATAAAACTGAGGTTTCTGTTTAGAATTCCATTTGGAACTAGCACCGCTAGAGGCTGAACCTTGCCTTTCAGGCCTTGAAGACACACTCGATTTTGAACTGATTCTCTCACCTAAAATCTCCGTCTCCTCCACACCAGACTCCATAAGGGTCATGCCAAGGTCATCGAAAGAGTCATCATACTCGTCTTCGTATTCATACTGTGACATCAAAGCAGTTGTCTTCTCCGTGTGCTTTTCATCTCTTGAACCAAAAGCATCATGATCAGGTTGGTCACCTTTAGATTTTCTGATAAATCGCCCAGCTGACGGTGCTACGGAAGATCCTGATGATGAAACTGCTTCATGCTTTGGCTTCTGAGGTAATGAGATTGGTTTGGTAGGAGGGAATTCTGTAGATTCAACTAATATTCCTTTTCCCTTATCTTTCTTGGTCACCGATTGAGCAGACTTAGGTGGAACCGTCTCCATTGAAGTATCCAGTCTGCGTAAATCTTCATGCAAAGTTCCCTCCAAAATCCTTTCAATCACCTCCTCTGGATTGTTGTCATAGACTTCAAGACAAGCTGATACAAAACCTTTTCCATAATCAGGGAAAAGGTCTTTCACTTGACTGATTTTTGACTCTGATATGGCTGCATCTTCTTCCATTTGCAAGCCATCATTTCCAACAGAGTTGTTTAGAGCATTAGGTAACTTTTTAGAAATGACGGGCAATGGATGCGTCATTATCCCAGTCAAGTATTGATATTGGTCATCATCTATGAAAATCCACCCTGCATTAACACAATTGTATAAGCCATTCATTAAACTCTTAGAAAGACTCTCCCTTTGTGGGCCATCCAAATATACATGTACTTCAATTCAATATTTGCTACACTTCCCTAAAATAGAAATGTCATAATAATTGCTACATACGGTTGGACATCCTTGCATGCTTAAAAAGTACAAATTTACTTTATTAGATGTGGTGGGGACCATGGTATCTGGTTTCAAAAGTGAATTTGACCATCCTTGTGGATCCCCTTCTCTCTCTCTTTTCACTTACTCAAAAATGCATTTTCTCTCTGTAGCAACTAAAAATGGAAGTATCATTCATCATCGCTATAAACTTGTGTATAAGCAGCCATTCATGTCTGGGCCATTGGTACATGGCAAGGTAAGGGGACCACACAGAAAAGGACACTTCAATGTCATACGGAAAAGATATTGATTTGTCCAATGAAACAAAATATTTGTCCACAAACCATGCTTGTCTGAAAACATTTACTTACCACTTTGTTTCAAGCTCTGAATTCTATGCATGATTTGGTAATTTCTTTCAATATTTTGAAGAAATGTACCCCTGTGATGTTTTCCCTGAGCATGCTGAGGAACTGCAGCAATCTCCTTAAAAGTTTGAACCAATATATCAGCCCTTATAACAGGATCCTCAACACTACCAGGAAACATCTTCATGGCAGCAGGAAAGGGAAGGTTATCATTGAAAAGCTCATGACTGAGGTAACAATTATCCAGTAATTTCCAGCCAATACCAACTAATCTTGAAGATAAAATTCTCAAACTAACAGATACATCAGAAAGCATGGGAGATGAATTCTCCCCAGCTGCTAAGATGATTTGTAGTCCTTGTCGTAAACAGGGTAACAGCGAGTCATGCAAAGTTGCAAGAACATTAATCAATTCCTCATTACCATGACTGCAAGTATATCGAAAGAAGTCAACATGAAACAAAAGATTAAGTGCTGAATGTCATTAGTAGTACACGATGTGACAACTATTGTAAGCAGGAAAAAAAAACAGAAGGAAAAGATAATACAAAAGTTACCTAGCATCAATAGGGCAAGAGAAGTAAACAGCTACAGGCCTATAAGCACTAACAAATGTGTCCATTGATACAACAGCGTCGTTTAAGAAGTCCATCACCTACAAACAAAAGACAAAACGACAGATCATTAGCAAAATCTATACATCAAATAGAGCAATGCAAAAGTAGAAAACAGTTTGATCAATAGGGTAAACAAAGAGGCAATATGCTTCCTGTAGACAACATTTAATGGAAAGTTAGCATCCAAACTTTCAAATAGAATTGCCAGATATATTGTAGATCGGAGAATGTTTTGCTTGAAGGTCATGAAAACTGAAAGAACAGAGAAACTCTACTTTCATGGAGAAGATTGTCTATTTCAAGTTTCAACTATCATAAAATAACAAGTGAAGAAATTATAACCAACCTCCAAGTATTCTAGATGACGTATACTAGCCCCATTGTCCTCACAGCTACCAGCAGATATCAAAGCCTGTTCAGAGCAAGGATTGAGTTTGAAATTCCGAAGATTTACAAAGTGAAGAATATTAGAAAGGCACACAGACTAGATAAAATATTTATTTAACAGTACCAACATTATATACTTAAAACATTCTGACAAAATATTCTCCAAAGTTTACTACCCAAGTCTCACTACTAGTCAACAAGACTACATTTGACTTGTATGCAATCTGCTTCATTCAGTAATGAGCCCCGACCAATGCTCAAATCTGTGCAACACTGTAGGGTGCAGATAGTACTCAAAAATAAAGGCACAACCAAGCAAGAACAAAAGCACTATGAATCGTAGATATTCCATCATGTAACTGTAGTCCAGCCTCATTGTTTCCATTGATGTAAGACAGGTACGCAGCTAGGACATGTTATAACAAGAGGCAATGAAAGAAGTGCTGTCCAAAGCTGAAAAGGGGGGGAGGGGGGGTAGAGCCTAGAGGAGCCAACTTCTAACTAATAAAGCAGCATATTCATATTTCAATTTCATACACCAAAGTTAGAAGGGGAGACCTAATGACCTATACATGATGTAAAAACAAGGTCGCATCGTACCGTATCGGTCGTATCGTAAAGGTTTTCAAATCTACCAAACCTATATCACCTGCATTGTAAAGGTGTGAAAAAAACGGTGTTTTAGGCGGGTTCTAAGGATATCTCATGGTTTCAGACTTTCAGCCGATATTTGGGGGTACGACAACCGCATCATCCCCGTTCCCGCATCATTGTGACCGGTACCGCGATCGTGACCGAAACCGCATTTTCGAACTACCAGCCTATTAGAACATCATGTCAAGTTTCTATCATTCCAGATTTCCAGCTGTCAACTGCATGGACTAGCATATTGTTTTTGCTGAAAAATCAGATAACTGAAGCTGCTTTGCAATTTTTGTCACAGGAAACCCACCCACTAGAGCTTCAAAAGGAAGTCTGACGATTTTGTACTTCGTTTCTGTAGTTTTAAATATCTAAAACACAGCAGGAGCGATAACAGAGCTCTATGTCTTCAACTTCTCAAATAAAAGTGAATTCCTTCCTCATATACATGGACCATATTGTTTTTTGCTGAAAAAACAGATAACTGAAGCTGCTTTGCAGTTTTTATCACAGGAAACCCACCAATTAGAGCTTCAAAAGAAATCTGACCATCTTTTACTTCATTTCTTTAATTTTTAATGAAATCCATACAGTAACAGAAGTTAATATATCTGCATTACAGCAGAAGCATTAATAGCGATCTATGTCTTCTCAAATAAAAGTGAATTCCTTCCTCGCATACTAAACTTTTGATTATTAGAAGCTAGTTGGTCACACTTGCTTCATTATGACCAATGAGGTGGGGAGCGATCACGTTGGCATCTCCAAATTGTTTAAAAATCTCTAAAATTCTGATGCTACTTCAGATTTGTTATTACGGTCAAATAAAACTTTTACTCACATGTAATTGTCCTCAGATCCAAAATTCAATCACTCAAATTGTATCGCTTTATTTTTCTTTTCAATTCTCATGAATGGCATCTGTTCTTATTGTCTCCTTGCATGAATATTAGCTACTCTGCGGGACAGATGAGTGGAGACTAAAGGCCCCAAGAACTGTTCTGTTACTTTGTTTAAGTTGGGTAAATTCGTGAGTACATATAGTCTCAGTATCCAGTATCCAGTATCCAGTATCCTGTATCTGTCTCTCGTTCAAACTAACTAAATACTTCTCCGTCAAATTTATTTGCCACAAACGTTTTTCGCACGAGTTCATAGAGAAGTAAATAAGTAGAGAGAAAGGAATGGGTGAGTAGATGTGGGCCCAACTGTAGAGGAAAAGAGATTACCAGAAAGGGTGTATACAATAAACTAGGACGGCCCAGAAAGGAAAATGACATGTGGCAGATATATATGGTTGGAGGGAGTTGTATGTTAAAGTGGCAATCAGAAAGGTAACTAAGAAGTGGCAACTAGAATAACTACATGGCGAACAGGCCTAATAAATCAAACTACATTCTCAATTGGTCCACTTAACTGAAATAACTAGATTTTGGGCAATCAAAGTATTTATTAACAATCAGAGAGGATTCTTCAAGTTTTCATAAGCATGGGAAGGAATAAAATAATAAAAAATCAACACAAACTTTCCTAGATTTGCCCCCAAAATTGCACAGATATCTACTAGCACTCACCTTCAAGGAACTACAATGGCTACAAGCTTGACTCTTCACATGCATGGAAGCAGACTATAGCCAGAACTTCTTTTTTGAAGGCGACTATAACCAGAACTTAATACGAATTATTCATGTGCAAGGGACTACTTGACACCAAACTAAATGTCAGACTACAGCCATATCTCAATTCAAGACACAAACTATTGAAAAAATAGAAACCAGTAACTTACTACAGCCTCAACGCCAGTTCAATTCATGGGAGGATAGACTACCCTATATCATGAACCGGCAGACCAGGAGCCCTCTATCAGGATAGCGTTGCAGCAGCCAACATCGATTAAGACCACAGAATCAATTCCAGCAGTTAATCTAACCAACTTAACTTGATCCACAATCTATGAAATTATGAATTTATCCAATAATAGCTGACACTTTATAATACCTGGAATTATTGCTACTCAAATACCATATACGTCCTCCGTTATTTGTAAGTTGTACCCAAAGGACTTGGCACGTTTGCCAGCTCACAACTTTGAACATTAATATCTCTAATTATGTATAGGACTACAAGTAAAATATATAAGAAATTGATATTCTGAAAATACACATTGAGACAAATCTAACAAGTAAAATATACATTGATATTCTGAAAATACACATTGATATTCTGAAAATACACATTAATATCTCTAATTATGTATAGGACTACAAGTAAAATATATAAGAAATTGATATTCTGAAAATACACATTGAGACAAATCTAACAAGATCTGCTATGAATTTTGTATAAATAATACAAGAGGGTCAGCATTAAGTTTATGAATAGTACCGGAAGTCAATATGGTACGACTAAAGTAATAGTTAAGAAGTCTTTGACTTATGCGAATAACCTAAGAAGAGAGCTATTAAAGTATGGAGTAGAAGCTTCTCCTGTAGTCAATCCACTTATATAAAAGAGGTAAGAACATCAATCTAAATCCAGTTAGGTAAATCCGTTAATCCAGGGAACAAATACCTAAAAACAGATCTATCAATGTCACTTCACCAAGATTATGTGAACAAAAAATACTTAAAAGGAAGATCAGCAAATAGAGAAAAGAAAATGAAATAATTCATATTGTTGGAAAGACTGATTGATCAGATCAAGGTTAATGATAGATCTATCAATGTCACTTCACCAAGATTACGCGAATAAACAACACTTAAAGAAGGAAGATCAGCAAAGAGAGAATTTTTTTTGAAATAATTCATATTCTTGTAAGGACTGATTGATCAGATCAAGGCCATCCTCCCACTACAGTAAAATATCAAAATAGTTCAACTTTACATTCAAAAATAAAAGAGCATCTGTTCAATAACGGAAATATGGCAGAGGCCTCAAAATAATACCTCCAAAGATGACCTGCAACGTTCATACATTGTGTGAACAATACCCAAAAAATGAGACAGCATGGAAGTAAAGCTTCTGTAGATATCAGGCTGAGCATTAATAGCATTTGAAACCTGGATCAGGAAAAAAAAACATGAGCAATTATTTAGAATCTTTTTAAGGGGGAAGCATTAGTCACATGCATAACACAGCACAATCAATTAGGTGTCCTAAAAGGACAGTTCACTGGGCATGATATTATATCCAGTGAATATACACTGGGGTAACTAAGCAGGATTTTGGAAAAAATAGGCACTCAGTATGTCTGAGTAAGCATATAATCGCAAGGTACTACTTCAAGTTTCAATAAGTATATCCATCAAAACATTCCTATTCCTAACATCAAAAACTAATGAATTATTTTCATCCTTCTTCGCACCACAATACATTGATATACTTCCTCCGATTAGAAATAATTACACCATTTGCATAGTGTGTTCACATCTTCTTCTTTTTTTTTGACAGGGAAATAGCACAATTATTAATTCATAAGGGAAATGTCATAGAGTAGATCACTACTAATATCAGGAGGATAGTCCTCCAATCACACCCTCATTTCCATGAAACTTTCACTCATTCTCGGAAGCTTATGAGCTATTCTATTTCCATTCCTCCTCACAAAAGAGAATACCCATCATTACAAGATTTAGCTAATGCTTGAATATCCCTCACTAGGGGTGATAATGAGCCTGACAAGCTCGCGAGCAACTCGGGCTCGGCTCGGTCAAAGCTCGGTCAAAGATCGGCTCGTTGAAGCTCGGCTCGAGCTCGGGCTCGGCTCGAGACTTAAACGAGCCGAGCCGAGCTAGGCAAAGCTCGGCTCGTAAAGCTCGTGAGCAGCTCGTTTATTATTTTATTAAAAAAATATTTATATCATAAAAAATATTTATATTAAAAAAATATTTTATATTAAAAAAATTTAATACTAATTTATATTTTAATTTAGATTACAAATTATATATTTTAATTTGTGATCCAACTTCACCTCTACTCCACTAGGCACTAAAGTCCCACATTGGTTAAGAAAACAAGAATCAACCTTATTTTCTTTATAAATAGCTTCTATTCCTTACTTCAACTTAAAGTTTAATTTTGTATCTCCTTGATTGGAAAACAAAAATGCAGTAAGCCTAAAGGGGAGGAGAAAAAAAAAAAGAGAGAAGCTAAGGAAAACACATCACAAGATTCGAAACTGAGACCATTGAGTGCAGAACATAAAGTAATATACTTGCCTTACCGCTGAACTACAGGGAATTTAATTGATATAACTTGTTGCGTTTTATATATGTTATTTCTTTTGTTTTGCCCAGTTTCTCTGTTTTTGTTCCGGATCCACGTGGGTTCAGTTGAACCCACTGAACCCACGCTGGATCCGCCACTGAGCATATGTAGAATGAGTTTGTTTATCTTAAACAAAACATAAAGTTCCACATTGAAATGGGGATAGTGAGTTTGTTTTTCTTTAACAAACCATGAAGTCCCACATTGAAATCTTAGCATTGCTAAGAGGGAAATCAAGTCATAAAAAGCATATGATGGGTGAGTGAAGCTCACCTACTTCGAGCTTGAGAGCCAAGCCGAGCTCATTAGTCGAGCCTAAACGAGCTCGCGAGCCGAGCCTAAACGAGCTCGAGCCCCAAAATTCCATCACGAGCCGAGCCGAGCCTGGAAAATTTTAAATGAGCTCGAGCCGAGCCCAGTGCTATTCGGGCTCGGCTCGCTCGATAAGCACCCCTATCCCTCACAATCATTCCAAAAGATGAAGGTGCATTCTTATCGTTGGAGAGGTACGAGAAAAGCTTCATATTATCCGTCTCGAGTATGAGGGTTCTAAACCCAGCTTCCATGGTGACTTGCATTGCATGGCGCCACCCAACGCTTCAGCTGTTTCCACCTCAAAACTCCCTTTCAGTGCGCAGCAGGTAGCCACCAGAACATCCCCTTTATTGTCCCTTGTTCACATCTTATACTTGATTATCTTTGATGATTTATATTTTGGGAAATTCATAGTCATATGAGATCTTCTTAGATTCGTCTCAATGTATATTTTTTTAATATCAATTTTTTATAACTTATTGATAATTAAAGATATTAATATTTGAAAACATGCATTAACAAAGCGTGAAAACATGAAACAGTGCAACTATTTCTAAACGGAGGAAATACTTCCTTTCAACAATAGCGAAAAAAGATATATCACACAACAATTTCAAATGGGAAGGATGAACCTAAACATACAATATAAAATGAAAAGGCATGGCATATACACATATTTGCTAGATATAAGTTGTTTGTGGCAAGTCTGGCAACTGCCAAAACTTGATTATTGGCTAGAACAAAAACAGTCTCCACTAGAAGTCCAGAAGTAACTAAAGAAGAGATACAAGAACCTGTGGTTTTGTTGGGCTACCATGGGAAGGAGGCTCTATAAGTAATTCCTCATCTCACATTGTTCAAAATTCATAAACAGAAAATAAGTACTTAGCATGTAAATTTAAGCTTATATTGGAACTTATTTAGGCATCCATAGGTGTATAATCGTCCAGGGTAGCATTACCTAGAAAATTTAACCTGTTATCAAGTTTCCACATCCGACTAGTAGTAGAAACAAAATGGTAGATTATTCACTTCCTAGATCACTAACTTCCCACACTCACATCCTTCATGCACATGTGTAAAGTAGAATAACCTTGAAAGTTTAACCCTGAGACTTTGTTGGTGTACGCTCGAAAAAAGAGTGGCCTGGTGGAGAATCAAAGTAATAATTGTTACACTCCGGAGAGAGAACAAAAGAAGATCAACAAAAGGTTCCCCAAGTACAAGTACTGATTTATAATCAGAGCAGATACGGTAGATTATCAGGCTACACTAAAGACAAAGAATGCAATGTTTTAGTACATCAATAAAAACTCACCAGTGATCTTGTCAAATCTTCATTTTCATGACCATATACCGCACATATATCCAACAACTTGGGCAAATCAAGCAACTTCTTTTCCTGCAGAAGGACTACAAATAGAACTAATGAAGTACATTAAAGAGAAAATTGACAAATAAAAAATAAGAAAAAGAAAACAGGAGATGCTATCACCACAAATAGTAATACGGCTGAGGCACGTGAAAAAGAAATGAAAGAAATTGAGGTTAATAGTACAATGTTTGTTTGCACACTACATACTCAAGCATGGAATGATGTTTTGCCATCGATAAGACATATATTACATCATATACATATTCCAAATATGAATCTTGTTATAAAAAGTGTAACCAACCTGTCATTAGTGCATAACTAATCATGCACTGAATTCAACATACAAATATAACACGAATCACAAAATTGATAGAAGCAAGCAAAAGGACTGAAAATTTGATTCAATATTGATGGAAGCCCGGCATCCCAGAAAATAGTGTCTTATAAAGACATAATGACAGATATGTCTTGTCAATGATAAGAACTAATGAAGTCTTCATACAGCTTGATTACATGACTAGGTTATCAAGCTGGAATCTTGTTCAAGTTATCATTTCAATATTGGCATAGTACAGGTTAAACTTTCAATAGCTGAGAAATATATCACCAAAAATGTAATGAGAGCTCAATAGTTGAGACTTGAGAACCACCTCCCATTATTTGAGATTGGTTGTTTGATTACCAACTCTGGTTTGGGTAGAATATACCGGATAGGCCCGTCTGACAAAATGGTGTTCCCTTTCCCCACAAAACACACACCATGCCACATACGAGTTCAATTAACATTTCAAAAACCAATCAACAACAAAAGAATAATTGCTTTGTAATATTCTTTTTTTTTCCCTTCGAAAGAAAAGACAAGACAGTTGTATGGAAATGACTGAAAGACACTACATACAGAAGTACCAATGGTTCTCTAAAGCCAACAGAGGACCAAGCATGCCACAAATTAAAAAATCAAACCCAAAGAGAACTCCTGAAGCAAGCAACTATATTGTTGTTAAGACCACCATCCACCAACCAATCATATATGCGGTAACAACCCATCACTCCATTGCAAGGAATGAGAGCATAGATCTGAAACACAATTACTCCGAAAGAAACACCATTAAAGGACTGCACCATACTCTTATCTATCCATTACTAGCACCAAAGCCTACATACTTAATCCAATGATGTTAAAGAATGTCTATATATATAATAATATTTTTTCAGGCCAGAGAACGATTTTTATAAGAGGTGTATGTCCACATCTGTAATACTATTTTTTTCAGGCCATAGAACTATTTTTGTAAGAGGTGTCCCTCTTCAACATAGCTGGACAATCTAACAAAACCTCTTTTTTAAACTTTGGACCACAACGAACTAATTTAAATGTCTCACTTAAATGTCATGTACTTCTTAGTTGCTACCAGTTAGAAGGCCATCTGCCAAACTTTGGCCTTTTGCATCAAGGATTTAGTATTTACCCAAAAACAGTTGTGTGATTGTAGGGGGTCGGTTCAAGTATCTTTCTAATAATATATGTAAGGTTCTGACACCGGCTACGAGCCCATAACCCGCCTAATGCAGGAGACCCACTAGAAGCATTGTGATACGGTATGAACTGCTTAATCTCAAAAACTAATCTAGTAACATATACTGCTACAGAATCAAACTCAGCAACTAATACTACAAGATACTTCTGTGGAGAACCTAACATTGTGCATCAAGCTAATATTGCAACTGACATTGGTTGTATTCAACCAATATTAGAAAATTATATACTGGTTTATTAAAGCTTGAACTAAAAGAAACCGTCACTACTCCACATGTAGAGATGCTCAAAGCAATGTTAGCATACAATTTGAGAAGCTTTCAAGTCAAAGTGTAATATCCACAGAAGCGCACAGCAGCGCAGCTCATGAAGTCAACACCACCAGGGTTCTATGACTTACTACTATCTATCTTTTAATTTCAAGCTTACTTCTGCTATTCCAAGTTCAACACGTTGATCCAAACTCTGACAATTATCTGAAGACCTAGTATTTATCCTAAATGATATAGATACAGAACATCCCAGCAAAGACTTACAAGACTAGAGTTTCAATAGTGATTTGACTCTAGCATGAAAAGTTGAAAACTCCCCAAAAAAAGATCAGATCCTAATCATCTAATGCAGAAAGTTAAGGCCCATCCTTTCTTTATTCCTCTGGGTACAGTACAAAGAGCCAGTAGAGCAGAGGATCCAAGGCATTACATAAACCATCATAAGTTCAATTGACAGCTAAGACAGCCTACCTTGATGTTCTTTCTGACTTAGGCTGTCTGTGACCCGAGAACCAGGATCCTTATTAGAAGATCTGCAAGATGAGTTCAAATAAAAATATGTCGAAATAAAATTCATGAAACATTATGATGACAAGTTTATAATACACTTAAGATAGTACCCCAAAATGAAAAAAATTGTAACTAGTGTTTTTCAGTGAGTTCGTTCAAGCTGAAAACTCACATTCTATACAAAAGCATCAAAACACGGCGACTTAGCTCCAAGTCCCCAACAATAACACCAGCAACAATTCCCTTGGCTCCATGATAAGGGAAGTCATACCATCTACTCCTAAACTGCAGGAAGCTGTCAAGAAAATCGTGCAAGGATGCATCTACTGCCACTGAAGACAACAAACAGCAGAAACACCAAACAAAAACGCAAAATGAGCGAAGTATAGAATAGCTATAATAAAGTTGGGGTATCGTGTCTATATTTAAAACGGAGAAAACTACTGTCCAAGTAACATTTCCCCTTTAAAAGTGTCTGGAGATCAAAGTTGCAACTATAAGGTGTCTAGATTATAATCATCACAATCCCTATATTCATAACTACAATGCCAATTTATTCACTTCATTCGCCAAAACCAAGTGCTTAGCTAGTCGAAATAATGCTCTCCAAGAAATGATCTGAAAGTACACCAGGCAAACTCCTTCCTCTTTCACAATTACCTTTTCAGTAAAAAAACTTAAACAACATTCAACACTATAAAACAAGAGCAAGGAAAACTTAATATACAATTCCAGACTCAAATATTTCAACACAAAAACAAGCAACAAGCTTCAACCATTTCTCCTTGGTTCGATAAAAAAAAAAACCGGTCCAGAAATCGACAATGAAACACAACCATTTCTATTCACATATATCTGATAACACTCTTTATCTGCTTCTCATTAGTAATACTTCCAATACTACACCAATAAATTATATCATGTTATCTTAACATTTCATAAAATGCAAATTAATTCTTCATCAAATAAGTCTTCGTCTGCTTCTTATTAGTAATACTTCCAATACTACACCAATAAATTAAATCATGTTATCGTAACACTTGATAAAATGCAAATTTATTCTTCATCAAATAAGTCTTTATCTGCTTCTTATTTGTAATACTTCCAATGCTACACCAATCAATTAAATCATGCTAAGGTAACACTCGATAAAATGCAAATAAATTCTTCATCAAATAAGTCTTTATCTGTTTCTTATTAGTAATAGTTCCAATGCTACACCAATGAATTAAATCATATAATCGTAACACTTGGGCTATGTTTGGGAACATAAGCTGAAACTGATAAGGTAGCTTAAAGGAGCTAAACTGATAAAGTAGCTGAAAATTTCAGCATCTTAAATTGAGATGCTATATTTGATAGCAACTCAATTTCAGTCAATTTTTACCCCAAACACGACTAGTTATTTTTGGCGACTTAAACTTTTAACACCTGCTCATCTAAGTTGACTTACATGTGTTGCGAAACATAACCTTGATAAAATGCAAATAAAATATTCATCAAATAAGTCACAGTTACAATTGTAATGATCAAAATTGAGATAAAATAGGAGAAAACGAACCAGCTCGCCAAAAATCTCTAGGTTTAAGCTTGAGCAAGCTAGCCAACTCTCTGTTAAGAAGATCAACAACTCGTTGAGACTCAAGAGGATCTAAACCACCATCTTCAGCACTGCGACCAACAGCAACAGCTTCATCTTGAGGGAGATAATTTACGAAATTGCCACCACCACCACCACCACCGCCGCCGCCATTGTTGGCTAATGGAAGTGTGGATGAAGCTGAATTTGGGGGTTGAGATTGGCGCACAGAAGCGGAGAAACTAGGGTTAGGAAATGGAAGTGAAGAAGAAGAAGAAAGGTTGGTTTTTGCCACGAATTTCGTCTGAGTTTTGCCTCGGAAACCTCTGCTGTTGTTGAAGTTGCTGGAATCTTGCCTGTGATGCGTTGATCGGTTCGACATTTGTGCGCAGTTTAGGGTGGAGGAGAGAGAGAGAGAGAGATTAAGGGGGAGAGCAGTAGAAGGAAAGTGGGAGTCTATGACCTCAGGAAATCTTGTTGGCAAGAAAAAGTAGATTTCTGATGCTGCGAGCAATGAGCATGATCAGTTGATGTCAAAAGTTTCTTTAAAGAAACAAAAAAAAAAAAAAAAAAAAAATTGGACTTGGACCCTAGATGACTAGAATGTTAACGATCATCCCCTAAAACTTCCTAATATTGTCGCGATCTCATCAAATATTTCCAACTTTAATTTTTTTTTTCTTTTTATTTCCCAAACCACCACCTCCATCCCCACAGTCACCCCCTCCACCACCCACCAGTCCACCCCACCCTTACCAGCAGGCCCCTACCCTATCCCTGCAACCCCCACGAGCAAGCCACAAAAACCAAAAAGAAATTGGCCTCCTCCACCACTGGAACGTCTGGCTAGTTGGTGGTCGTGCATGGTTTTGGTGGTGGTTTGCGTAGTTTTGATGGTGGTTATGTGGGTAATGATGGTTGGGTAGTGAAGGGGGTTTAGTAATGATGAGGATGAAAGAGAAAGTCAAGGGTAAAATTGTATTTTCAAGTGTGTTTTGGGAAAATTTTAAGAAAATTTGGGACGGTGTTCAACAATCTTCCTAAATGGTTGTTGTGGAAAAAAGATTGTGGGTTCAATCTTCACTTAAAATAAGAATTTACACAAAGTGCATATTGAATTGTTTTATCACTGTTTAGTTAGGTTTGCGGTTAAAATTGTTATTTACTTTGAGAATTTAACTAGGAGTGTACCTTGTGGTTTAGTTTGGTTTACTCGTTGTTAAGTGGTTAGGTATGATTCAATTTGGCCCATAATGTAGTGCGGTTTAGTTTGACAATATCTCAAATTATTTTTGGGGGGTTTGGTTTAGTCATGTCACAAACTTCACCAAGCCAAACTACAAACACCCCTAATGATAGATTTTTACTTGTTGTTACAAATTAAATATGATCTGATCTACTGATGGAATTTAGTTAGCAACTACCGTGTATAAATTAAGTATTTAGAATGATTAAAGCTTATAACAAGCATTTAATTTACTGTTTTGTGATTATCCTAATTCCTAAAAGACAATTGTTGTGTATGTACTCCTAAATAGTGCAAAATCGTCTTTTAGGATAATGGTCCTTACCACATTGCGACGATCAACTCCTACAACATTACATGCAAATAAACACTTTTTATTAAGTGCAACAGTTATGGTTACTTCCAAGTCTATTGTTTCTAGATCTTTAAATTAGATCCTTTTGATGGAAAAAAATTATAATGTTATAACATAGAATGATGAAGTTGCATATAACATACGAATGTCCCCTTTTGATAAATAAATAAATTTAAACCTTGTAAGTATATTTACATCGTAAATATAGAAATTTTAATATTGATATCATTAATGGTTAAGATTTTCTCCAACTTTCAAAACCTATTAATGGATAGCAAACATGTTTAATCATCAAAAGAGAAGCACGCTCTAGAATGTGAAAGTGTTGTATGGACGTGTGACTTGTCTATTTAATAATCAAAATTTTATTGAGTCGGAACGATGTCCCCAACCATTCAATAAGATAAAAGAGTGTATAGTTTGGTATTGATATTTCGTCACAAGGACATGTCATAGTTTAGCGGTAAAATCATATCATTGTAAAGTAAGAGGTTACGAATTCAAGACTTCTTATGCAAGTTTTTGATCATATAAATGTTTTGGCTCCACTAATAAAAGAATTTAGAGTCCCAAACTTTTTCCCCATAATTGATAGTCTTCCATAAAAGAAAATATACAATGTGGGGACGAATTAGGTGCTGAAGAAAAAAGAGCAAGAGGGTAATATAGTCTAGGAAATTTATGAGTAATATTGTTCAAAATAACTCAAGTGCTTCTTTAACACCTAGGGCGGTAATAGAATTGTGTTGCTAGATAGTAACTCGTACTTATTCAATAAAAGCTTAACTCAAGTTGACTCGACTCAACACCACACATGTTACGTAATGCAAAACTAGTAAATCAATACTACAACTCCCAACAGTAGGTTCTCAATTTGGAGACTTGTGCAACAACACCTGAGCTCGTATTCCGGACCTGAGGTCTGCCTTGAAACCTGTAAGAAAGGGACCCACCCTGGAGGTTTGGGTGGTATTTCCCCCTCCGAAGCTTAAGTCAGATATCAGAGATATGAAGGAAATTTTAGAGAGAGAGAGAGAGAATTTATGGCAGAATAACAGTATTATGCTCTGAAAAACGTACATTTCCCCTGATTTCAAGGACTATTTATACTGTTTGAAATGACTGTTGTACCTTGATGTCATCCTAATTTGGGAGCATCTGATTGGCTAAGCAATAATGTTGTCACGTGGCAGGTGCTGATTGGTCAGTACACCTCACCTTTTTACAGAAATAGGCTTTACCTTTACTGGGCCTAAGTACAAGTTTGTGCCACAATGAAGCTTGTTAGTACACTTTTTTCCTCAGAAAAGTGTACTTTAGCCCATCTAAATTTTTGACCCATGTACTTTACCAGTACAAGTACATGCCACTTGTAAGGTGGCGATGAGGCCACGTGTCACCTCCATAGCCGTTGATTTTAAGGCTACAATAACACCTTAACAAGTCGAACTGACGAGCCACAATTGAGCTCGATAATAACTTATTATTATAATATTATACTTATATTATAATTTCATGCTATAGTTTGTCTAATATTGAAACTAATTCTTCCTTAATAAAAAAAACTAAGCAAATGCTTGGTAACTTAAACAAATAGATTAATTCTAAATGGCGAGAATGCTAGAGCAAACATATAAAAAAAAACTAACATTTGAAAAGTCATAAGGTGGAGTAACACGACATTATATCATCTATTTTTTTTAATTCTTTACTTAAGACCTCAACCCATTACGCTTTCAACAAAAGGTGTTCAATCAAATTTTTCTTAGTTATGAGCAACTCGAACTGAACTCGGTCAACGCTTGAGTCGAGTTTGACTCAATTTCATAAATATTCATCTACGACTATATATTAGTCGAGTTGAGTACTAGCTACTTGCGGTAAAATGTGATCCGAACCTGATTTTGAAAATTTTGAATATTCAAAATTTATAGATCTTAATCCAGATATCCGATTTTTTTTAAAAAGGATCCATTTTGAACGGTTTTGGGCCTTTTTTGACATGCATTATCCATTGACAATGATCCAACTCCCAAAAGCAAGTAAGTTAAGTAGGAAAAAAAGATGTTAATCATCCAACTTCTGAAAGCAAGCCAGTAAATAAATTAAAATCTAACAGGAATGAAGTGATGTACGAAAATCCTAAATCCTAATAATAACTAATAAATGACTATGTGATACTGTAAATGACAAGAAACAACAAAATAAAGAAGTAGAAGAAGTGATATAGCTCATTTCATTCACGGATAAAGAAGAAGAAGTGAGGTGGCCGTCGTTATGTCGTGGTGGGCCTCGCGATGTCGCTGATTGATCTCCGATTATGGTTGCGACAGCCGACTAGACTGTGGTGGACCGGTGGCGAGTGTCGATCAGTCACATTGTGGAGAGAGAGAATTAATGGCGAGCGCAACGTTTAAGGTATGAAAAATGAAGGCCTTCGGTTTACTCCAGCCATTAGTTCATTAGTAGTTTTACTTAGGATTTTTTTTTTTTTAAAAACAGATATTCCGAATACCTGAAAACAAAAAATCGTGATCCACAATTGTCCCGAAACAAATTCAAAAAAGTTGGATCGAATATTCGAACGAATCGCGAGTTAGATCATTATTAACAATCCTAAAATAAACACCCCAATATTTTTTTATATTTATTTTTGGCTTAACACACTTTTAATAATCTTTTGCTAGTAATTAGTGATTAGAAAGAAAAACAGGGTCCAATTATTTTTTTTTGCTTTTAATAGGTTGGACGGCAAACGTTTGGTCATTTGTATCTCCATCAATTATGTCTTCGACAGAGCAGCCTCTAAAGAAGCGAAAGCTCTACGAATCTTCACCACCACCACCTCTTCCGTCACAACCACCACCACAACCACCACCTCCTCCACCGCAAGAATCTGCACCACCACCACCGCCGCAAACTCCGCCACAATTACCGCACGAAGAAATTCAGCGAAGGCGGCGTAACCAGGAAGAAATTCGCAATGTATACGAGAATTACAAGACCATTAAACGTTGCATCTTCTTGGGCAGTGATCCTCGTCATATGTCGGAGCTTGAGCAATCTTATCTATCTCTCATCTCCGCTTCTCGAGGTTTGTGTCTTTCTCTTTCCTCCGTTTTCTTAGGGTTTTTCTAGGGTTTTTGCTCCTTGATTTTATCAAATTAGAATTGAATTCGTTGTTTCTTCGGGAATTTTACTAGCGAACTGATGGGGTGGAAAACAAGGAATTGTCTGTGATTAGAGGTTTATATTATGTTACAATTTATATTTTGGTTGTATGTAACTAGTCTTATATGCACGTTATACGTGCGTTATGGTGATCTTAATTTTTTTTTTTGTTTAATTAAAGTAGGTAGTTGCTATATATAGTAGAGATTTGAATTGTTTGGGTAGGGTCATATATAAAAAATTAGTCAAATTTATTGGGAACATGATGATTTTGAAAATTGACAACTGAAAAGTGAAAATCACTTTTTCTGGTTTTCAACGTTGACGTAATTTGCTTAGTTTGTGATGGGATTATTTGATGTAATGGTAAAAGGGAATAATAATTAATGTGGGATTAAGCACGATAATTGGAGTGTTTATGTGCAAGTTATCATGCTATGTTTGAATTAGGTATGCTATTCTTTGTAAATCTGACTTTTAGATACCAAGATTAACTTTTGTTTTTCTGTTAAAGATCATTCAGTTGTATTATTAGATTAGAACTCATGTAAATAAAATGACAAAATGAATATTTTGTATGAATGAAAAATCACTTCATGCCGTTTTTTGAAGAAACATTTGGACAGGGAGAGAATTGGATCTTGCACTCTTTTAGGTTTTTACCTCTCAGATTTTTATAGACCCCTTTGTGTACATATGGCCAATTTGTTATTTGTGCTGCCCTGAATCCTGGTGCATGTGTGTAATATCATTTGCCAGTTTATAGATTGATACTTGTGAACAAACCAGTAATTTTGTTTGCTTATGTCTTACTATGTTGTTATCAAGTAAGTGCAAGATCGTCAATTTGGCAGCTTATCAAGTTTTTACTCAACTTATTCATGAATAGTGGGAAAAGAGTTCTTTGAATAGTATTGTGACACACTCCTGTTGTCATGTTTGGTGCTTTTAGGCCATCATGTTTGTGTAGTGTGGCTCTAGTCTGGGAACTTTTATAATCTGTGTAGTAGCAAGGAGTGGCATATGCTACCCCGAAAAGGAAAAATAGAATCTTAACTTCACAATGACGTTTTTTTTTTATCACCCGAACTGAAAAAATTTCTCTTTAGAATTTCATTTCTCTTTCTTTTTATTCACCCCTCATTGCACATACTTCTCCTTTTTTACTTCTTCGTTTTGGTCTTTAGATTATGTGCGAATTTGATGCATTCAAAATTTGGAACTTGATTTGATTGAGGTGTTGCCGCCTTGCCGGCTACCAGTCCTCTGTTTGATTGAGGTGCTTGTAAGTTGTAAAAGAGGGAAATGTGTGAAGGGTTTAGGCAGGTGAGTGATTGACTAGGAGCTGTGAAGCATCAATTTTTATATTATGATATTTTAATTGAAAAAGATGGTATTTTACGACCGAGTAATGGGTTTGGAGCGGAACATGCCCACTTATGTGTTGTTTCTATTTTTCTTACAGAGCTTATTGCAAAGTAATTCTATTTTCGGCTCTTGTCTTATTCTTGAGTGAGCCATTAGTTGGGTAACTTGATAAGTAATTCTTTTTTCTTTTGTTTCATTCTATCTACTCCTATCTTATGAATGCTACAACATGATATAGTTTTGAATGGCTTTTCAAATGTAATACTTTCTAAACTATTCATATTTCCCTTTATATTACTCCCTGTATTCTATTTTTTTTGGTTGATTTTTCATAGTTTTATATGCAAACTTCAGTCATGAATAAATTTGACTATATATGTGCGAAAAAGTAGGATGTACTGTTTTTTTTTTTTTTTTATTGAACATAATGAAACAAACCTAATTAGATCCCACATGACAACTAATATTTTTCTCTTTGTGTGTAATAACGTTGAAGTTTACTTCATGATTGAGAAATTCGATCCATAAGACTAAACAAGATCATAAGGAGTATTATGAAGGTTGGGCCAATGGTGCCAAGTCGACCTTGAAATCCTAAAATCCACCACCAAATTTAGTTGCATAACTAAGATTAGAAATTGATATTAAGAGTAGCCGTATGATTATTGTAAGAAGTTAGGGTTACCAAAACATAAAATTTAGAAGTTGAGTGTTGAAGTTACCTACTTCTCTAAGTCTCTAACTAGAAAACTTCCTTATTGTTGTCCATCTTTAGGGAAAAGGACTTTGCCATTAATGCTAAGACTCATTTATGAGATACTCCAGAGGTAGTGCAAGTGGACGCCTTTTAATGCGGAAAATATTCCTGCCAAGTGGTTTGTGTATAGAAATAAGTTAGGCTCAAGATTGTGCACATTTTATTTATTCCACGATTTCTTTAAGCTTGAAAGTTTTCTAGAGAACATGAGTGTTAGCAAGGACAAAGATTGGAAATAGATTATCTTGCTCAATATCGTATGGCCTCATCACGAGTGAATAGTCTCATGGATCACTTTTGGAATCATCGTTTGGAAATTTGTTCAATTGTTGGATATGGGAATTTCAAACATTAAACCAAATGTCGAAGACAATTGGGCCATCGTAGAACTTGACTTCATCTATGCAAAACCCTTAATAATTGGAATATGAAATGTTAGGGCGAATGGAAGCTAACCCCTTAAATATTCATTGGTGTCTAAAAATGTTAAAAATTGGAAGTTGAAATTTTGACAAGTGGCTGCTAAACCCTTAAAAGTCCATTGGTTTCTTTATATCCTAGTGCACCACCAAATTGTGAAATCGGTCTTCCACACCTTAACATAACAAAGTTTATGTGAAGATATACTTAGATAATATTGTGAGTTTATATTTTACAATTATGGTGGAATGATGGAATTAAATGATGGAGGACCATTTTAACAAAGGTTGGTGTTCGTAGGGGCTTTGGTAGCTCGCTTCCTATCATTAACTGGTTGTCAACTTCCTTGATCTTCCGATACTAGGTAGGCGTCATCCCCATAATTTCCTTACGACTTTGCATAGGTTTGTATTTTTGGTAAGCAACTGATCGTGCTTGGTCACTTTGATCTCCCTTTTGAGAGGCTACTCTTTCTTCCTAAGCTTTAGGTCAATTTGTCAACTTTCTCTTAAAAAGTCGAACGTCGGCAATTATCTAGGGACAAAGGAAAGAATGTTATCTTTATAGATAGGATATGTAATGCATGTCATACTTTAGCCATTTGTTAATGTGACTTTTGATGTTTTCATCTGTCTATCATTGCCAATTGGCCTAAGATATCTTTAGAACTCAATCTAGAATATTATAACCGTTCTGATTAACTTAAGGGTGAGCATAATATTTTGTGACAAGAGGTATGTCCTTTTGTTGGAGAAGAATGATAGGATTTTCCATGACCGGGGTCTTCTTTGTTTACTAAATGGAGTGAGTAGTGTATATCACTCCTCCTTTGGCTCATGGGGAATTTGTGATACCACCTGTGACAGCCCGCCCGCTTAGTTGCTTAACTCACTTCTAATCCAATCCGTAATTCTTCTTTCATGCATGAGTTACGCCTCTAACGGTGTGGACGTTACTATGATTACCTCCCAATAAGAGGGAAAGTAGCTTCATGATATCATAGTTATCCTTCTTCATATCAACAAAAGTAATTATTAACTATTACATCCTATTCTAGAGGTTGTATCACATTTCCTGTGAATTACAACCTCTAGAATAGGATGTAATAGTTAGTAGTTACTTTTTTTTGATATGAAGAAGGATAACTATGATATCATGAAGCTACTTTCCCTCTTATTGGGAGGTAATTATAGTAAAGTCCACACCGTTAGAGGCGTAACTCATGCATGATTAAAGAATTACGGATTGGATTAGAAGCGAGTTAAGCAACTACGCGGGCGGGATGTTATAGGTGATTCCCTCTATTATGTATTGCATGATCAAAGTTATCTTCTCTGTTTTCTTGATTCATGGACTTCTGGCGTCAAGTTCGTATTCTTTGTTTTTGCCGTTGAATTTCATCCCCCCCCCCCTTCCTTATCCAAAGAAGTTCTCCAAAGGAGGAGTTATCCCTATTCTCTTTCACCTCTGAAGTAGTATCATTGTAATTACGTTTTCACCCTTTGCAGTCTTAAATTACTTGACTCCAAAATATCTTTCGAAGTTCTATTTTCTTGTTGACACTTTCTCTGATGTCATCGACAAATGTGATGTATGGAAAAAAAAAGATTATGACATCTACCTTTGAAGTGTCTTGGTTCACGCATCTATTACCAAACCGATCCTTGATGCATTATCAACCTCCAATGGGATACCAAAAAAGAGATACTTTGGATATTGTGGAGGAAATGCACACCTTCGATTGCCACTGTATCTTACTTTTATCCTCTTCCTTAATTGATTTGGTGTTAGCTGTCAACTGTAAGAAGTTATCACAATGGGCTGCTAATTTCTTTACTAGGACAATTAGCTTGATCTTCAATGTACTCATTATTGTGCCTCTTGCTGCAGGTTGTGCAAGTGTTCAGCGTATTTTATCTGAGTTCATCCCTCGGTACAGATCATACTGTCCTACAGCTCTTGAAGCTGCTGCACAAGTTGTAATTAATATGCATAATTGGAGTGTGCCTGTGATAAGCAGAGGGGAGGATGTTGATGGAGTTTCTTTCGAGACTGCTAAAAATTGTGTTACTGGCTTGGTTGATATATGCTGTACAGCCTCAGTAGAGGCACCTTCATCATCAGTTATCCGAGGAATCTGCTCTGCTGTGTTCCTCAATGCTGCTGCATTCTTTGCATCATCAGTCGATGGCAAAGATATTTTTCAAATTATAGATAAAGATGGCCTTAAGATGCAAGGTTCTGGTGAAATTTTTATTCAGTTAAAGCAGAGCATTTTAGAAGAAGAAATATCTCCATTACTTAAATTATTGAAGTTAAAAGCTTTATGTCTTCTTAGGATCTTCTTTCTTTGCCCTAAAGACTTAATTGCTGCTTGCTTTGAGCTCTTCAGCACTCATGCAGCAGATGGATTTTGTAGAGAAGGAAAGTACATTCTTGCTCAGCTGTGTTGTGTACTCAATATTGATGATGGCCTTAATTCCACTAATGTGAATGACGAAGGTGGTGAGCCTGAAGCTAGCACCGATTGTAAAGGATCAGATGCTCTTAAAGAGGATGGTGAAGGGGCAGAGTCTGTTGGTGATCAAAAAAGCTGTTTGCTAGGACTGGTAAGGTTTTTATTTGACTTAAACCTCTATATCTCTAGGACTACATCTCAAGCAAAGAACGAAACGAGTGATATTTTGATAATTTGGTAATATAAGAATATGACATTATGTGTGATGGCTAACAGGTTAAGCGACATACTACCCGCGTTTCTTAATACATGCAACATTTTGTTTTGGCACAAGAACCAAGGAGGAGGAGAGAGAGTGTTCCTTTTGATTTGCCCATGTGATTAGTTTTGTTGATTATCAAACGTAAGAGTACATAAGTCATTTAATGCTTAAAAACTTATCAAATAGGGAAATATTGCATGTATTGTGGAACATCTAAAGACGAAAATGTTGCATGTATTGAGAAACGGAGGTAGTACGCCGTTCTCTCTCTCCGAAGAAACCAACCCTTAAACGAAATATTCATTGATTCCGTGGTGTTGACGGGAGTGTACGCTTGTGCTTTTTCTTTGGCTATTCGTGACTAATTAATAGATGTATGTTTCCTTTTCCTTTTTTTCTTCTATGTTGCTTACAACAAATTTTTACTCTTATGGCTCATTTTCTTTTCTATTTAAGGTTTATCGTTTTGGCTCTGTTTGGTTGGGGGTAAAATATTTTCAATGTAAGATAATTCTCATGGAAAACAATTTACAATGGAAATACAATCCCAAATTAGTTTTTCGTTGTTTGGTTCCATGTAAGAAAGATGATGAAATGAAAATAAAAGGGAAAGTAAGGAGGTAGTGAGAGGAGTGTGCAAGGAAAAGGAAGGAAAATAATTTTTCCTTCATTAATAGATGAAAACAGTTTTCCAAGAAAATGTTATACGCCCTACCAAACGGAGCATTTATGCAAAATTGGGTGTCTTTCATTTTTCTTTACCGCTTTCTTATAAATATGTTTCTTCTTTGGCAAGTAAAGAATCAAACATACAAATAAAAAGATTTTTCTCGAAGAGAGTGGATGTCACTAATAAATAAACGCAATATCTTCATCTGGCTTAGAAATTTTGTTATGCTATCGAAAATCCCAATTTGGTATCTTATTGAACAAATATGGTGATATTGTTCCTCCATTGGTGAAGAATTTTGATTTTTTGGAAAGTATCATGATCATCCAATAAGAAGGCAATCCGTTTTACCTTGTTCAAGCTGATCTCACTATTGGTGTTTTGTTATGGATCGCTATGATGATTCCTTTGGCATTACAACCTTTTTACCACAACGACGCTGTCCATAGATCTAATTATTTCGTGGATTGGATTGCACTTGATTGTCTACGGCTCCATTGCGTGGGCTCGAGGTAGAAGTTTTGCCGGGTATTAGCAGCCGTTTCCAGCTGTTGTTTCCCTCCTCGTTCTTATGCGTTACCCGTTCATCACTGGAAATATTCTAATTTGCTCTGCATTTTTGTTCTGGTTACTATATCGAGGGGATTTGAGTCATCTTCGTTCTATGCAACTCAGTCATTTTAAGTCTCTTTCATTAATCTAAGAGGAGTTTCTTGAAGTTCGACTTCCGGGGAGGGGGGTGTTGTTTGGTTAGTTTGGAGTTCCTGGTTATATGTGGTCATGTACCATAATGTTCATAAGGAGCTATATCAAATTATTCCTTTTCTTTTTCTAGTTTTACTTATTTTTTTTTCTGGCTTCAGGTGCTTCACGGAGATCCTTCCTTGAAGAAGTGGATATTTTCTAGGTACCGGAAGTTTCAGAAATCAGCATCTTCTGAAGCTGTGTCTCAGGTCACTGGTGCTTTTCAGGATATATTTGAATCTTTTACTGAACAAGTCCAAGAATTTGTAGAAGATAGTGATGACGAAGGTTCAGAATCATCCAAATACGTTAACAGGCAGTATCTGGTCCATGGGATCTCTAGTCAACGTGGGGTTCTTTGTGAAGCATCTGGAAAAGATTCTTCTTTGCAAATTCATGATAAGTCCTACAAGGATGAGTTGGCTAATAAACTTTCAGGGCAGATTTTGAGACGACATAGCTCCATGGGTTCACTTGAAAGTGATCACCACTCGAACACTAGCTCTAATTATGATAGTGGAGGGTCCAAGTGTAGGGAAATTGGCAGCAAGGAGCAGGGAGATAAGTGCCATGGTTGGTTGCCCATGGCTAAGGACAACCATGGTGACCAGTTACTCTCACCGCTGTCAGGAAAACCATCTCACATTAAGATGGAATGTTTTGAACAGCGGGATCAGGCAGCGCGACATGAGAAAAATCAACCTATGAATGTAGATGCCTTGAGATTCTCTAGTAGTCTGGGAGTTAATGCTGTTTACGGAAGCAATACTGCCGTACCTTACCCATCTGCATCAAGCCATATCATTTGGTTTTCAGATGGGGACCCTGCTGCGATGGATGTGTTTTCTGCTTCTAGACAGCTCTGGTTGGGTTCTCTCACCCCTGATACATCTGAGGCTGCAGTAAGATTTGAGCTTGAGAAATTTGGTCCTATAGACAGTTTCTCATTTTTTGCAGTCAAAGGATTTGCTCTGGTAGAGTATAGCAGTCTTATTGATGCCATTAACGCTCGGAAATTCATGCGAAGATATTCTCCCTGGGGTTACCAGGTTCGTGTCAAATTCATCGATATTGGGTTGGGAACAAGAGGAGCTGTCAATGGTGTGGCCGTTGGCTCCAGTTGCCATGTGTTTGTGGGGAATGTGTTGAATCCATGGACGAAAGATGAGATTATAAATGAAACAATGAAGGCCATTTGTAGAGGGCCTCGTCAGGTTACTGAATTAACCAGTGAAGCTGCTTTAATTATGGAGTTTGATACTCCTGAAGAAGCTGCGAACGCGATGGCATGTGTAAGGCAGTTCCGCAGAGGAACGGCCTGTTTTCCGGCAGCTGGTGCTGGAATTGACATGTCAAGACCTTGTTCTGGTTTTTGGAATGTTGGTCCTGCTCCTATCAGCAGTTCCTTCGGGATGTGCAACACCTCACTTGGTTCCCCTCATGGTCATACAGTTGGGAGCCCATCTAACAGGTTTGACTCTCCCCCTCCACCCCCTCCCCCAATCCCACCTCCCAAGAAAAAAGAAAAAGAGAAAAAATAGAAGAAGACTAGGAACTTGGATGGATTATTACCTATTTGTAATTAGATCTATCCTCAGTGTTTTATTTTTATCATTTTTCTATTCCCTTCCCTAATTAGGCTATTTCAAAGTCGATGCTTTTCATGTCAGTGATCTTGTATCAGTATTTTGTTTCAATAATTTTACTAAAAGCTTCTAAATTTCAATGCCGAGTTGCTATGACTGGCAAGTTCAAAATGTTTTCTTATATATCGATTCTCTTACTTAAGTTGCTCATGATGCTCTACACCCTCTTTCTCCGCCTTCTCCTTTTGGAGTTGCTATGAGCATACTAATACATTATTTTTCATTGCTTGACATTGATCTTAAGTCATGGTCTGGAGCATGCATGGGCTCTTTTGTATTGATAAATCTTTTAAAATTATTGACCAGCAGTTTTTTTATTGTGAAGTTTAGTTTTTGAAGGACATGCTTTGTATTTCTTGATGGGGTTTTCTCACACAATTTTAAAATACAGGATGCATAATGCTAGTGTGCCTTTTACGATGAATCCTGAAGGCATCCGTCCCGAATTTTTATCGCCTAAAGCAGGTTTTGAGAAGCAGGGATTGACTTTACGAAGTGGACAAGGCTCACAATTAAATATGGCGGCTTCTGGTTGCATTGATACACGGGGTGTAGGGAGCAACCAAGGTTGGTGCTCTTAGAATTATACTTCCTCTTTTTTATTGCACCATTTATCGTTTTTGACACTATTCATCAATCAACTTTGTTAAGCTATCTCATATCATTATATAAAAAAACATAGTCAAGTGGGGTCTTGTACTCTTGTTGGATTCGTCTCAATGCAAAGATTCCAAATATCAAATTATAATTTTTACTTTTACGCAATTAGAGATATTGACGTTCAAAGAAGCTTCTTGTCAGACTTGAAAAAAAAAAAAAGAGATGGTGCAATTAAAAGAAAAACAGAGAAGTATCAATTATCTGGTATTACTTGAGAATCATAAAAATTATTCAACTTCTGATTTTGCTAGAAAAATTAGCTTAGCCATTACTGTTTTTATTTATTTTTATTTTTTCTTTTGCCTTGGTGGAGGCTTGTTTAGTTCAATCATTAATTGAAGATTTTTTTTAGGTTATGCGCCTTGTATGTCGGGACAGATGTGGTTATATGGGAGACCTGAGGTTGAATTGCAACCTGCTGGAGGAAGTGTCACTTGCACACCTGTAGCAACCCAAGGACCTACAAATGCAACACTTCAGCCTATTCAGACTCAACCTTACATGCAACCTGTTTATCCACCACCTACCAGTTTGTGGGATGCACAGGGTTTGAGCCATCACATGCCTCTAAATGCAATTTCTGCAAATGTTTTACCTACTAATGTACATAATAATTCCATTCTCCCACCTTTTGCTCAAGCTTCTCTGACCCCATTGTCACAGATATCAGGAAGTGGTATTCACCCATATAATCAAATGGTTCCCCAGCCAATTACACCGCCTATTTTACCATCAATGCCACCACCTCAACCTGAAATACCGCCTCCATTACCTATGGTTCCTCCTCCTCCCTGTTCTCCTCCGCCACCTCCACCACCGCCTACAATGAACCCACCCCCACCTGCTACTGAACCTTCCGACATGATTAGTGGAGTAGGCAGTATGCCAATTCAGTGGCAGGGTACATTATCAAAAAGTGGAGTTCATTACTGTAATATTTACGCACATAGAGTTGATTCAGATCTTTGTAAATATACAATCTCTATGTCAGAGCCTTCTGGGTAAGGACTTCTATTTGAATAAACAAGCTGAACTAGGCATCTTCTAGATGATGTTCACTATTGATGACAGACATTTGCTTTTGCAGGTGGCCAGCAAAATTGGACATGACAAAACGCACAGATTTTCGTCATGTTAAGGCTACATTTACCAACACCCCATCATCTAGAGTGAGTCAATTGCTTGTCTCTGTCAAATCTAAGCATTCTGAAAGTAGAAAGCATTAGTTTACATCGGGTGTGAGAAAATGACACTTCCAAGCATGCCATTATCAAATTATCAGACAGATTATAGATTGTATTTATCATTTGACAACCCCCTCCCCCTACACACACACACACACACACACACACATACTGGAAAGGCAAGGACGCAAGGTGTTACCTTTTGTTATCCATAAAGAATGCTGATGATTCGATAAGAAATTCCAATAGCTCAGTTTTTTCCATCTGATGGATATATGTGTCAGAGCTGTTTGATGTTGATACAAAGTTTTGCCATTTTTTAATAGGATTGGTCTATGTCCTTTTGCTTATCCACATAATGACATCAATCTGAGCCGCTAGTTGACAACTATGGGACATCAAGTGCTTTGTTGTGAAATATAATGAAATGTTGACCTAGTATATATATTCTCTTTTTATGTTCAGATCTTACATCATCTGCAACTTCTATTGTGCATTTTTTTTCTGCTGAACTTCTTTTGTTTTAGGAAACTCCCCATAAATGAGAGAAAATTGGTTGGGTAACTAAGTTTATTGCATTTTTTGAAAATTCTGCCAATTGTTTTGTGCTATGCTACATGTGCTGACTTCTTTGTCTTTTCTCTCGGTCCGTTGTCCTGTTTTTCTGTGAGTGGATTGGGAGGTGCTTCTTATACTTGCGATCTCTGTCTGAGCAGCAAGTTTTTTTGTGGTTGAGATTCTAAAAATGTAATTCTGACTGGTCTTTTGCTGTGGAGCAGAGGGAGGTATGCCTGCTTGTCCCATCTTCGGCTGCTGATAAAAAAGGAGTAAGTTACCATGCAGAAACATGCTTACATTATCTATATTTCATTTATTTTATCTTTTATCTATACGAGATGGCTACACTAGCTTGGATCTTTTTCTCTTTTTATAGCATGATACATATAAAATTTCCACTCTGTGGAATTGTAGGGCTTGTGGTGATGGGTTGGCTTTGAAAATCTGTTTTAGACCATCAAATGGATGTCATAGTAAAGATTAAATTGACTGGAAAGGAATCCGCTAAAATCATGAGATGTTTTCCTTTGCCTCATTGGCAGACTCTCTGTCATATCTGGCTTACTTTCTTGTTGTTTTGATGTTGCTGGTGTCTTATAAGGGAATTGTTAAAGAAATTTCGAGTGGATGGAACAACCTCACTTGCACAAAAGGTTTACTTCTGTGATTAGGCATCTTTTGGTATATGTTCTAGGCTTATACTACCTCTGTTTCAAATTAATTGTTACACTTACACTTTTCACGCATGCCAATGCAAAACTTTGAGGACATATATCTTTAGTTTTGTATTTGTAAAAATTATAAAAAGTACATATTAATAAAATACATACTAATACGAATCTAACAAGATCCCACATGACTATGTTTTTATTCACGTATAAATCACAAACGAGGGTCAAAGTGCAATTTGTGAATAGTGTAAAATGTCAAAGTGTAACAATTAATTTGAAACGGAGGTAGTATATATCAAGAATATGATATCGTAAACCTACAGCATGTTCACTTCAAGAGAATGTTACAGGGTTATGTTATCATGTTCCTGGTCTCTGATTTTAGTCAGAATCTGTCACCATCATTTACCTCCCTTGCCTTTTCTGGATATTGATAATGTGATATCACTGTCTCTTTTCCCTGATTCAGAGCCAGTCTCTTAGTAGACTTGGATCGCCGATAGTGTAAGGTATGTACTTCTGTACCTTCCTACCAATGGCAGAATTGTTCTTGATGGTCGGAGTGGTGGTTGACGTTGCTTGTTTTAGGATTGAAGAAATTTCAAACTTCCTATTGTGATTAAATGTCATAATCTTGTAGTGATTTCCTGTATAATAATTGTAGCTTGTGCTGTGATGGCTGATCTCATCAGCAACTTTTCATTGGTATTACTTTCCCTTTCTGTTAGCTCATGTGCACCTTTGCTTCTTACCCAGAATAGTGAGTTTGATGGTTATAACTTGTAAGCAGCAGCTTACTCTATCTATCATTCTCTTCCTGCAGTTTCAGGACTTCATCTCGTATCTGAAGCAGAGAGGATGTGCTGGAGTTATTAAGATCCCAGCCTCTAAAGCTATGTGGGCTAGACTGCTTTTCATTCTTCCCTGCTCACCAGAGGCTTGTTCAATGCTTTCTATAAAGTCAAGCGCCTCTGATTGCCTTTTCACTGTGGTTTTGCCGAAGGAAGCAAATTTGGAATGTGCGTAGTTTGTTAGGTTTGGGGCTTGTTTGGAAGACCTTTGGAGAGCATGTATGTTAAGAGGAAATGATGTTGCACTGGTTGTGCGTGTGAATATAAAGGGAGTGAGAAGCTTGATCACTTAGATCACAGTCACCAACCATTTAGCAAATTTGCTGCTATTGATGTAAGTCCAGTATATGGAGCTGAGCTTTAGTTGAATCTAAGTTTGGAAGCTTAAGTAGCAGCAGATATGTCCCTCAATTATTGCACAGTAATCAGATAAAGAGGCCGAGCAGAAATATGAGTTGCCTTTGAACTGTTGAATAGTTCCTACAATGAGGGTACTGTCAAAGTTGAATAAGGTTCATTATGTTAGGCAACATGGACTGCATTTATTCGCAAAGATTACTGTAGTAGTATGTAAATTTTTGTTAGCACCGCCACAGTTTAGCATCAGCGACCATGCAACCCTCCGCAGGTTAGTTCTCCTACGCAAATGTAAATTGCTTTGTCTTGTGGTTATAACTTGACAAGTTCTTAAGATTCAAATGTATCGAGTCGATTGGCATATATTTGTGCTTTAGTTACAATTTGAATATAGGTGCGGGTTGTAGCCAAGGAGAAGGCATCGGTCTCGTGGGCAAGATTGCGTTTGAGAAACAACTTGCCTCGTCGCCTGGACAAGATTTTGTATATGAGTAAATACATCCAACGACTTCTTATTTATCTTCTGTTTTGAGTAACACTGCGAACTTGAGGCTCCCAGCTGCGCTGAAGAACATTGCAGCGGTATAAATTGCTTCAGGCAGCTTGATTGCTCTTCAACGTGTATGATTACATAGAAAGTGTCGCATCTCTTGTATGAATGCTATATTGAGGTGACCACCATTAGTTCTGATTCCTCAACATGTAACGAGTTGTTATAATCTTGGGGTTTCTGTGAAAACGTGATCTCAATACTTCCATTGAAGAAAAGAACATAAACATGGATAGGGATGATGTTTTAGAAATTATCAAGTTATAATTTTGGTGTAATATTTCCTTCGTTTTAAAATATAGTTTTTGATTCTATTTTTTTTTGGATAGAAAAGTAGTAGTAGAATTTTAGAGGAAAGCAAAGACTTTTTGTTTATTTACAGACACAATCAAAATGGAAACAATGAACTATATTTTGAGACGGGGGAGTATAAAGCTAGGATTATCTTACTAAGACGGAATTTTCGTGGATTAAATAAGTTTATTATAAGTATTTGTTCACATCATCTACAAGAAGTTTATTGTAGTCCCATTTTCACTATTGTATTGATTACTCTTTCTGTTTCATAATATAATGTTTATTTCTTATATTCACGGGAATTAAGGAAATTGGAATGAGTACTAAGACTTCTCAAATAAATATATTTAAGGAAGTTTTTTTTTTTGTTTTTTTGACAACGTAAGGAAGTTTTTTTGGTACTTTTGTCTTGCAATTAATTCTTTATTTCATTTTTCCTTAAAAAGAATAAAAAAGTAATACATGTTCGTTGGAATGGTATAAATCAATAAATAGGGGTATATATTTTGAAAGAAAGGTTGGAGTATTTTGGAATGTTTGTGTAGAAAACAAGGATAAATTAGTACACACAAATTGATCAAAAATATATAGACACAACATTTTAGGACACCTAAAAAGAAATGTGAGCACTATATTACGGAACGTAGGAGTACTTTTTTTTTCTTTTTTTCTTGAAGTCAAGTGTTCTAATATTACAATTTTTCCTCACATTATAACTTAAACATATAAATCTATATTATATACTAAAACAAAAGCCATTGAAATTGTTTGGAAAATTATTATCTATCTATTAGAGATAATATTAGATAGATAATATTTAATAATTAGTGAATACTCCCTCCGTTTTTTTTAGATGTAACATATTGACTTTGGGCACTATTCATCCATTACACTTTGACCACTAATTGTTATTTATACATAAGAAAAAATATAGTCATGTGGGATCTTGTTTGATTCGTCACGGTATACACTTTCCAAATATATATTTTTTAGAATTTTTACTTTTATACAATTGGAGATATTATCGGTCAAAGTTGTGCCTCGGAAAATGTGAAAAGTCCAATGTTACATCTAAAAAAAACCGGAAGGAGTATTACTTAGTAGCTTTAAATAAAATATTTATTGTCTATTTCAAGTGGGTAGTTTATTTGGTGGGTACATCCGTACATGTATCATTCTCCAGATTGTTTTACATTCTAAAGTTCCCTCATAAGTCATAAGGGGGCGTTTGGTATGATTAAAGGAAACATAATGGAAATGATTTGGATAAGGAGGGAAAATGAAAATAATAATTGTTACCTTTAATAGTTGTTTGGTATCATAGTGGAATGGAAACAATTGAGAGGTTTATGATTGAGGAAGGAAATATGATTTGTTTTCACTAGTTAGATAAGGGTAACAAATGGGGGGATTGTGTTTCCCTCTTGAAACGGTATTTGTTACGTAACACTCATACCAAACAACTAGAAATGGAAAAGCTTATTTTGAATCCGTTTCTTACATTAAGTTTTTCCATACTGAACACCCTCTAAATAAGTTACTTTTCCGATTTAAGTGCCATTTAAGGACCTAAAGTTTTCTAATTTAATAGTTAGCAATTAAGGATCTCCTTGTGTATAAGGTAACGTTAACCGTTAGAGTGAAAAAAGAAAAGGAAAACTTCTGAAAAAATTATTATTCATTAATTAAGTACAAGGGGAAAAGTTGAACTAATATGCTAGTTGGTGTGAATTATGAAAAGTTTCCTCTAGGTTTTCCTTGGGAGGGTGGTCTAGGTGATTTCTAGGGTTTCCTCGTTTAGGGGGGTTCATTCTCGAGATTTTCCTCGGGATTTATTATGATTCATTTGTTTCAATTCAATGGAGACTACAAACCAATCATTATGTGGGGATGACCCTCGCTCGATTCTCAATGACACTGACCAAGTTTCCAAAACCCTAAAAAAGAAAGTTAATGCAGAGAATTCTGATGGTGGAACAGTGGCGAAGGCGAGGAGGAAGACGATGCAAGGATTGAATTAGGTTTGGTGGGAAAGGTATGGACGAAGCGTACCATTAATGCGAAGGCCTTCATGAGCACGATGCAACAAGTTTGGCAACCAATGCATGGCGTTGACATTAGCAGTATTGGGGAGAACGCATTCATATTTTAATTTCACCATTGGTGGGACAAAAATAGGGTTGTTGAAGGCCAGCCATGGCACTTGAATAAACATGCTATCATCTTTGATGACATACAAGGTAACTTTAGACCTTCAGAATTGAATCTTTTTGAACTGCCAATGTGGGTTCGTATCTATAATTTACCCTTCAAGGGTCGGCTAAACCTAACCAATGTTGAAGCTTTAGGAAAGAAGATTGGGGTGTTTGTAAAAATGGATAGTTCGGGATCTCTAGGCATTGATGAATTCATTCGTCTGCATATTGAAATTGATGTTAGAAAACCCTTATTACAGAAAGTCAAAGTGAAATTAAGGGGAGGGGAGGAAGATTTCTATGAAATTAAATGAGAGACCTCCCTTGTTTTGCTATCACTGTGGGATGCTTGGGCATGGGGTGAAGGATTGTGCCGCCTGTAAGGAGGAGGAAGAACCGAACATAAATTATGGGATTGGATGAAAGCCTCACCATGGAAGTGAAGTTCGGCAAGGGTCCATCAACAAGAGTATATGAAGAATTCTGGATGTGCGAAGAAATTGTTTGTAACGAAACCAAAACCCGCAGTAACCCAGGAGGCGTGTCAACAAGTGAGGGATGTGGCAAGCATACGGAATGTGGCTCTTACTTTAGAGAGCGAGAAGGGTAACCAAGAGGTAAGGGTGGATGTAATCGAGTAAAACGTGGGCAAAGGGAGTGGAGGGAGTGAGAAAGCAAACTTGGCGATCAATACTCATAGCCTGTAGGAAGTCACATCTAGGGAAGAGGTGACAAGGCTGGGAGGAAAAAAGGACGGAAAAGGGCAGCTAGGGAGGGAGACATTGAACTGGAGACACAGAAGAGTGTATGTGGATTACGTCGGAAAGAAAGAGAAGGTGATCTAAAGGAGGGTGAGCGGGAAGGGGTAAACTGTGGAATAAAGAAAAAATTTGGTCTAAATGCTAGTCTGATTCAGACTCTGGTTGACACCACAATTGCTGATGGAGTAGCGGGTCCCACCTCTTGGACCATCGGTGCTAAATGAATAACGTCCCGGCAGTCAATGTGCTTCGGCGTGTTGTTATAAACGAACAACCCCAAGTGGTGTTTATTCAAGAAATGTGGTGTTTATTCAAGAAATGAAGGTCCATCATGCTGAGATGGAGAGGGTTAGAATGAAACTGAAGTGTAGGGTATGTTAGCGGTAGATTGTATGGGGGAAGGGAGAAGAAGGAAAGTTGGGTTAGTTTGCTATGGAAGAAGGGATGGGACGTCTTTCTCCAACAACCATATTGATGCACTTATAACAATGGAGGATGGGGTTTCGTGGCGGTTCACTGGTTTGTATGGTTACCCGGAGGCGGATAATAAATCGAAAACAGGTGTGCTGCTAAAAAAATCTATATAAAGACGATGATAGGTCGTGGATTTGTGGGGGCGACCTCAACCTTATGCTTTGGTCCATTGAAAAACAAGGTGGTCGAGATTTTAATTTTGAAGAGGTGGAAATTCTGCGAGATGCCTTGGATTATTGTAAATTGGATGATCTTCATTACGTTGGGCACCCGTTTACCTGGATGAATAATCAAGGAGGGGAGAAAAATTTACACGAACGTTTAGACAGATTCGTTGCAAATGCTGCGTGGAGGTATAAATATGGGTACTCGTCTGTTTCACAATTGGAAAAGCGACGCTCTGACCACCTGCCACTGGTGGTGCACATCCGTCATAAAATGACCCCTAGAAATGTGAAAAACAAGTGGAAACTTTTTAGGTTCGAAGAAATGTGGACTAGAGAAGAGGAATGTGGGGAGGTTGTCGAAGCTATGTGGCGAAAGGGGGAAAGATGTGTGTGGTAATTTGACTCGCATGGCTCGCAAGCTAAAGGAGTGGAGTCACAAAAGGTTTGGTGAGTTCGCACAAGAGATGCGTGCTTGTAAGAATCAAATGGGGAAATTAATGAAGGAAGAGCAAACCAAGGAGACCATTGTTAGAATGCATGCACTTGATGCGAGGATGGATGAGCTTGAGAAATGAGAGGAGATTTACTGGAAACAAAGAAGTAGACAAGAATGGTTGAAGCACGGAGATCAAAACATGAAGTTTTTCCATGAAAAAGCAAAACAACGTGTTGCTAGGAATCACATTAAGCGTCTGAAGAATGAAACTGGGGAAGTTTTTGAGGATGAAGAGGATGTTGCGAGCCTGCTTGTGCAATATTTCCTGGATTTGTTTAAGGCCAATGAAGCTATCGAAATGCTGCCGATCCTAAACAAAGTTAGTGCTAAACTATCTCCTCACATGAGCAGCATGTTGAATGAGAATTTTCGTCGTGAAGAGATCGAGGAAGCTCTAAAACAGATGCACCCCACAAAAGCTCATGGACCCGATGGCATGTGCGCTTTGTTTTAACATAAGTACTGGCATACTATCGGTAATGATATTTGTGGGAAAATTCTTGAAATTCTGAACAATGGGGGAGATATTGGCTCTATAAATTAGAGTCATATTGTTTTAATTCCAAAAAAAAAACATGTGAATCTCCAGTAGTTTTTAGACCAATTAGCCTTTGTAATGTTTTTTTAAAAATTCTTTCCAAGGTGTTGGCAAATCGATTGAAAAAAGTTCTCCCGTCCATTATCCATGAATCTCAGAGCGGTTTTGTGCTAGGAAGACTTATTACAGATAACATCCTGGTTGCATATGAATGTTTTCACTTCCTAGAGAAGAAGAAAAAGGGCAAGGAGGGGTACTTGGGTCTCAAATTGGATATGAGCAAGGCCTATGATAGAGTTGAGTGGCAATTTCTGGAGCAGATGATGTTGAAAACGGGTTTCTCGTTGAGATATGTGGGACTTATTATGAGGTGCGTGTCGTCAACGTCTTTCTCAATTTTAGTGAATGATCAGCCAACGCAGAAATTTGTTCCGTCTAGGGGGCTTCGCCAAAGGTGATCCTTTCTCTCCTTTCCTGTTTATAATTTGTGCTGATCTATCATCTTTTTTAAGAGATGCAGAAGCAAAAAAGGAGATTCACGTCCTAAAAATTGGCAAAAAAGTGGATGCAATATCTCACTTGTTTTTTTGCGGATGATAGCTTGTTGTTCACTAGAGCCAATGAAGTAGTGGAAGTTGAACGAGTTTTACAGATTCTTTCAACCTATGAAGCTGCTTCAGGACAAAAGTTGTATATAGAGAAATCAGAGGTCTCTTTTAGCCAAAACATTGATCAAGAAAAGAAATAGTTTCTTCAGATGAAGTTATCCTTTAAGGCTTTAGATGACCATGAGAAATATCTTCGACTTCCAACGTTTGTTAGTGCTTTGAAGAAAAGGGTTTCCAAATATATTCAAGAAAGAGTTTTGAAGAAGTTAAAAGGGTGGAAAGAGGATTTTCTATCTCAAGCAGGAAGAGAAGTGCTTATAAAGGCGATAGCGCAGACCATCCCAACCTATGCTATGCAATGTTTCACCATTCCAATGAGCATTTTGAAAGAAGTGAAAAGTATGTATCAGACGTTTTTTTGGAGACAAAGGAAAGAAGAAAGGAAGATAGCTTGGGTGGCATGGCATAAATTAGTGGCATCGAAAAAGGATGGTGGACTAGGGATGCGGGATCTCCTAATGTTTAACAAAGCTCTCCTCGCGAAACAGGCATGGCGCATCATTAAATTCGGTCACTCGTTGCTGCCGAAAACTCTAAAGAATAAATATCACCCTCACACGTCATTCATGGAGACCAAGGTGAGCCCTATTTGTAGCTTCACTTGGCGGTCCATTATGTCGGCTAGGGATCTGATCAAAAAAGGTTTGAAGAAAGTGGTGGGAAGTGGACATGAGGTGAATATTTGGGAGGATTCATGGGTCCCAAGGCTTCCCCAATTTCACATTTTTTGTTATGGGGCGTGCGAAGAGGATGGTCCACAAGTGGTGAGTGACTTAATGGTGGGGAGAGAGTGGAATGTAGAACTGTTGAATCAACTGTTTACAAGTTGGGAAGTTGAAGCTATTCGAAGTATCGTCCCTATTGCTTCTAATGCAAGAGTTGACACTTGGGCATGGAACTTCACAAAGAATGGAGATTTCTCTACTAGAAGTGTGTACTTCCTTGAATTAAACGAGGTGAAACAAATGGGGCCTCAACGTCAGGTGTGAGTAGGCGAGGGATGTGGACAAAATTGTGGAAGGCGAATACTCCCACAAAAGTAAAAGTTTTTGGGTGGAGGGTATTACAAAATGGCATTATAGTTTTTGCGAACTTAAAACGAGGGGTTGTGAGTGTGATCAGGTCTGTCCATTGTGTGGGGAGGAAGCAGAAACCATCATTCACAAGTTGGTCACTTGCCCAGACGCTCAGTGGGTATGGAAGGTCTCGCCTTTGCAGATTGATGTGAACCTAGCTTTGAAGTGCTCGTTTAAGGAATGGTGTGAACACTTTGCAAACTTGATTGATGACGATAGGTGGTGGGCAATAATCTGGTTCATCATTTGGTATATGTGGTTAAGAATAAATAAGTGGGCCTTTGAAGGAAAAAAAAATTAGAGAATCAAAGTGTGATAGAGAAAGTGTTGTCAAGTGTGGAGGAGTATAACAAGGTCCTCGATGCTCGTGATGTTAACGCGCGCAACACTGAAGTTGGCAGGCAACCACTGGAGGGGGATATGGTAAAGCTGAATACAGACACTGCTGTATTTTCAGATGGAAGCGTGGGGTGTGGAGAGATAATGAGGGACTCTAAGGGTGCAGTTCTGGGTGCTACATGTGTGTCGGTTGAGGGACGTTATGACATTGATGTTGCTGAAGCTTTCGCGGCCAGGCATGCAATGAAGATTTCTTTGGAGGCGGGTCTAAATAGGCTTATCCTTGAAAGTGATTACCTCAAGCTCATTTCTTATTTGAAGCGAGGAGTTATAGAAAGCTCTAGTTTTGGGTTCTTAGTAGCCGATATAAATTGTTTTGTTTATTAGTTGATTTTATGTATCCGACCCGTTTATTAACCCATTTATCAAGTTCGAACATATGCATAACTCAAACAAATCAATCTCATGAATCTTTTTAACCCATTTCTTATTTACTAATATTTTACCAAAATATACTAAATTAAACAACCCGATAATTTCGTGTCGGATTCAGATTGAGGTAGTGGGTTGCTTGTATGACTTTTTGCGACCTCAACAAAAAAGTCACATATACACAATTAAAATATATTCCACCAAATAAGATTTTAAATATATAATATAGAAAAATAAGAATGTAAAATAAATTATATGCTGCATGTACTTCACTAAAACTACCAAAAATACCGTCTTCATTACACACTACTTTCCCTCACCTTCTTTCTCTTATTATCACTAACATCATTAGTATTCTTATTCTTCTTTCTTTTTTTAATATCCTGTACAAAGGTAATCAAAAATATAATCAGCGAAAAAAAACTATTATGGTCCTCTTGTCGGTCTCAATCAATTTTTCGTTTGTCTTGTAAATTCGGTGTGTTCATATATATATATATATATATATATATATATATATATATATATATATATATATATATATATATATATATATATATATATATATATATATATATATATATATATATATATAATACACACATACCTTTTGTTTATAACTACACAATCAATTAAGTATGTGAAGCCATCTTCAGCTATACATATATAATGATACAAATTACTATGTCTATAATAGAAAGAGTAAATATGTTGAACTTATATATAGATAAAAAATTATACTAATATACATTTGAGCCTATTTAATGCTGAGAGTACTATGAGGACCAATTTGTCATGCAAATTAATTGATTCAAATAGCTTAAGTATTCGCGCTACAGTTTTCTTTGATTATCAAACAACAACCAAAAAATTTATGGAGTTGATTAGTGATAAAATGGGCTTCTATATGTCTGCAATAAATTAAAATTATAGCTTTATATATGCTATACACTATGTTGGTAATCATCTAGAAAGCACATGAAATATATAAATTCTTAGTTATTATTGAGTTTCATTGATTATTAGAAAATCAAACATGTTATTATATAAGAGTATTTAAACACAATATACAACTAACATGCTTGTAAGTTATCATTGAGTTTAAGTCATTCACTAAAAGCAACTTATAATTCAACATAGAATTAACGAAAAATGATTGAAAATAAAAATAAATTTGCCCTCACTTACTTATAAGTATGTCTTCAACATTTTGAATCATATTGATTTTGCACATGCTTACGATTCCCTTGGTAGTAGGTTTGCACATACTTGGGTGATGGTGAGGCTGCAATGTCTATATCATGTCCAAATAATTTTTTTAATAACTTATGCTAAATTTTAGTTGTGTATGTCGTTGTATTGTGCATAAATTATGTCTTAAACCAATTCATGTTAAAAAAAATCAAAAAAGAAAAAGTAAGATAGCATACTAAAGAAGTTTCCATCCACTTATGTATGATACATAACTCATGAAAGTTACTTATTACCTTTGCCAAACCAAAAAAGAAAGGATGAGAGAGAAAGAGAGAGAGAGATAAACCAAAGAAAGAAGCCATGGAAACCAATGGAATGTAGTCACCAAAAAGAAACCAAAACCCTCACCTCCCCAAGCCACAAGAACATGTTTTGTTAATCATCTACCCTTAACCATCAATGTCCCTGAACTAGACCAGATTTTCCGGAAACATGGAGCAATAGAAGCCATAACAATACCCACCACCCAAAAACACCCAAAACACTGTTTTGCCTTTGTTCAATACTACTTTTCACAATCCCTCGTCACAACAATGAGAGATGAAAATGGGACAAAAGTAGGTGGTGCTAGAATAACGATGCATCATGCAAAATACGACAAACCACAAATATCACCCAATCAAACAAACCCAATTAAAAAAACCCAGCCATCCACATTCAAAAAAACCAGCCAAATGCACCCCAAAAATTATCAAGACAGTGTTAGAGACAACAGATCATATAAAGAAGTGATGAATCCCACCCAAGCCACCACACCAAACACAGAACCCAACTATCAAAAACAACAAACACAAAGAAAATCCCAACACTTTGACCCAAGTAAACCCAAACAAGCAAAAACTCCCTTTGAAGAATCCATACCCATTCAAAACCTATCAAAGCCAAACCCAACAGCCCATAGAATAATGAGTTCAAGGGTTCTAGGAGAGGATACAGAAAATGTGAGAAATTCTCTCACTGAAATTGAAATTGAAGGAGACTATGCTGCTGCGATAGAAGGAAAAAGATGCGAAGATAAAGAAGAAACATTGTCGAGAAGTGTCATTGGCATATCACTATCAGCCCAACCAGCTGAAATAATCCACGAGCACATACTCTCAGAAGGAGTAAACTGCCTCTCCATTAAATCAATGGGAGGAATGCAACACCTCATCACCTTCAATTCGCAAGAAGACAAGAAGTCAATGATTGAATGCAAGTGGCTGGAGAGATGGTACATGGTACTAAAAGACGTCAATAGTCAAAGTGCAACCCTATGGCGAGAGACATGGATAACTATTTATGGAGTGCCTATGGTAGGATGGGGATATGAAAACTTCTACAATATAGGAAGTATTCTGGGCAAGGTCGTGTCAGTAACTTACAAAGATCTTGACTGTGCAAATGTGAGGATCATAACTGACTGCCTTTTTGACATTAACAAAAAAATATCCATGAGCATAGAAGGGATTAACTACCCTGTTTACATATCCGAAAAAAGGCAATTCTGGCAGCAATCATCAAATGGCAGCAAAGAAGGTCAGTCTGAAAAGGAAAAAGAAAGATCTTGTCAACAAAAGTCATCGTCTCCAGGTAAGACAAATCATGACGTAACTCTGTCATCAGATAATGAGAAGACAAAAAGTTTACTTTCAAATAATTCTCACATTATTACTAGTCCCAAGACATTGGAAAAATGTGAACATTATTTAATTGAGCCAAACCCGAAAGTAAAAAGTCCAAACATCACATCACCAGCAACCAAAACCAATTATGGTGTAGAGTCCCAATGCAATACCCCTCAAAGCAATCATTGCAAGTCAGTAAAACGAAAAAGCAAAAAGACACTCACAACTGTTTTTGATGCAAATGTCCGACAAAACACTGATCCACTGACCCACCAACCAAAACCAAATAACAGAATTGTTTTGCCTCATGATGAAACCAGCCCAAAGCCAAAAAGCCCACAAAACAAAAATGCCAACCGAAAGCCCCCAATCTCGCCAATTCACACCTCCAACAAGTTTGGGCCATTACTAAGGCCAAACAAAACAAAATCCTCGTCCACCTCATCATTGAGGTCATCATCCTGCTCTGGGCCCCTCTTCCCACCAGGATTTGAAGACACTATTCCTGCACATACCAAGTTAGAAAAGGAGAAAAAAAGAAGGAGAAAAAGGAAAAATTGAAACAAAACTCCCAGTTTGCAAACCATAACAACCCACTTACCTATCCTCACCAAACCAACTCATTCATCATTAGAGTGGACGACGTCATTAGCATGGCAAAAAAATTGGGCCTCTCCTTTGATGGTCCAAAGTCTGAACTGAGAAACAGAATTGAGAATGTCCTACGGAATCAAAGGCTGAACTAGGAAGCAAATCATTCCTAAAGCCTACCACAATCACAATCATACCAAAAACTAAAATGATGTCAATCATTTCATGGAATATGCGTGGATTCAATGCTAGAGTGAAGAGAAGCTCACTTCGAAAACTAATAACGGCTCATGATCCATATTTCGTTTTTATTCAAGAGACGAAAATGGAAGAAATCAATTCAAAAGTAATCAGAACATGTTGGAAGGAAGATGACATTGATTGGTTGTTTAGCCCAGCAATAGGAAACTCGGGTGGCATATTATCAATATGGGCCAAATCCAGATTCTCTAGCGAATCAAACATGGTGACTAGACATTGGATCGCAATCAGTGGTGTTTTACTTACACCTAACTTTGAATGCACACTGATAAACATATACAATTCATGCGATGTATCACAGAGGGCAGAGGTATTGAAAGAGATAACAGAGTTTCAGAGAACCAATCAAAGACCTTGCCTCATAATTGGAGACTACAACGAAGTTCTTCGAGCTTCCGACAGAGGTAGCCATGCTTCTTCACAAACTGGAATAACTAACCTAAAATTTTTTATGCAGGAACTTCATTTACTTGAAATACCATCCACCAACGGAGGCTTTACATGGTTTCGTGGCAATTCAAAAAGCATACTTGACAGATTGATGGTAAATCCGGAATGGATCTCTACATTTCTATCGATGAAATTGTCTCTATTACAAAGGGGACTCTCAGATCACTACCCACTACATGTCCACACTCAGTCCAGGAATTGGGGTCCAAAGCCGTTTCGATTTCTCAATTGCTGGCTTTCTGATCCTAGGTGCATGAACATTGTGAAAAGCACTTGGAATACCACAACAAATCAGCCTGCATCAGTCAAGTTGAAGATGGTGAAAGCAAGTCTCAAAACCTGGAACCACAATGAGTTTGGTGATATAGAGTCGAAAATAAAAAGCCTTGAAAAATTGATTCAATCCTTCGATGATTTATGCAACACAAGAGACCTCGACAATCATGAAATAGAACTTCGGAAAAAAACATAAACTGACCTGTGGGAATGGATGAAGAGAAGAGAGGTGTACTGGGCGCAACACTCTCGAATTCGTTGGCTCAAAGAGGGTGACCGTAATACAAAGTTTTTCCACACAGTGGCTTCAATCAAAAAGCGGAAAAATGCAATTGATAGCATTGAAGTAGATGGGGAGAAAATAGACAATCCCAGTCGAATAAAAACAGAAGCGGTCAGTTACTTCAAGAAAATTTTTCGAGAAGAATCTTCATGCAGGCCTGTATTTGATGACATTCAATTCAACAAACTTTCACAAGAACAGGCAACATATCTCATCACACCATTCTCCAATCAAGAAATTGACGAAGTAGTGGCTTCATGTAACTCAGATAAAGCACCGGGTCCCGACGGGTTTAACTTCAAATTTGTCAAAAGTGCGTGGAATGTCATCAAATCAGATATGTACCAGATGTGCACTGATCCCAAAACTCGCAAACTCATCCAGCTTCAAGGACTACCGTCCAATAAGCATGGTGGGATGCATTTACAAGATAATAACAAAACTCATGGCAAGGAGAATTCAGAAGGTAATGAGTGATCTTGTTGGTCCCCTTCAATCTTCATACATAGAAGGGCGCCAAATTCTCGATGGAGCACTAGTTGCAAGTGAGATAATTGAAACATGCAAGCGAAAAGGAAAGGAGGCCACCCTCCTAAAGCTAGATTTTCACAAGGCCTATGATAGCGTATCGTGGAATTTTTTACAGTGGATACTTGAAAAAATGAACTTTCCTCCTCAATGGTGTGAATGGATCATGGCATGTGTGACTACGGCGTCGGCATCAATCCTAATCAATGGCTCCCCTAGTGAACCTTTCAAACTACAAAGAGGACTTCGTCAAGGTGATCCTCTATCCCCCTTTCTTTTTGTACTAGTAGCGGAAGCTTTGAATCAATTGATCAAAAAAGCGGCTAGCCTAAACTTATGGAAGGGTGTGGAGATTGGAAACAATGGCTTAGCAATCACGCATTTGCAATATGCGGATGATACTCTTATATTTTGTGATGTAAGCTTTGAGTCACTCAAAAACATCAAACTTGCACTCATCTTATTCCATCTAGCATCGGGGCTTCAAGTAAACTTCCACAAGAGTTCTCTAATGGGAATCAACACATCTCAACCATGGCTTCAAGGCGTGGCAAATTCCCTATTATGCAAGATTGGCAACATACCATTCATGATCTTGGCCTACCAATTGGCGGTAATCTAGCTCGAATTCAAGCATGGGACCCCATCATAGAAAAATTGACAAAAAAAACTTGCAACATGGAAGGGGAAGATGTTGTCAATAGGAGGAAGAATTACTCTCATCAAGTCTTCCCTAGAAAACCTCCCGCTATACTACATGTCTCTTTTTCGGATCCCCAAAGGAGTGGTGGAAAAAAGAAACAAAATCACTCGTCTCTTCCTATGGAGTGGAAGCATGGAAAAAAGAAGCCTCCCTCTTGTATCATGGAAAATCATCCAATTACCAAAATCGCTTGGTGGCCTAAGCATTGGTAATATAATTCACAAAAATCTAGCATTACTATGCAAGTGGATATGGAGATTCTTTTACGATTCATCATCCCTTTGGAGCCAGCTAATTCGTGACAAGTATGAATACTCATCATCATGCTCGGTCTCGGACCTATCTATTCTCTCCACAGGAGGTCCTTGGAAGCATCTATGTGCAGCAATATTCAGTAACCCCCACGCAAAATCCATCTTGATAAATGGAATGCGAAAAAGCATAGGGAGTGGTTCAAGCACTTTCTATTGGCTTGATCCATGGATCAATGGTACACCGCTAAAAAATCAATTTCCGAGACTCTTCTCCATTGCGGTTAATTAATCAAAAGGCCACGATAGAATCACAAGGTTTCTGGGAAGGTTTGAGTTGGGTATGGAGCTTTGAATGGCAAAGAAAATTACGTCCTCAGGATAAATTCGAGAAAGCAAATTTGGACCTTCTTTTAAATCAAGTCTGCCCAGCCCATGATTCAAAAGACGAGTGGATATGGGCTTTTAACAAAGCAGGCGTATTCTCGACAAAATCAGTTACATTGGAACTTGACAAATTTGGGCCGCTTCCTCAGCAAGACGCCATCAAAGGCCTGTGGCGAGGCCTTGTCCCGCACCGGATAGAAATCTTCGTATGGACTGCTATCCTTGGAAAAATAAATACTCGAAGCAAATTGGCAGCTTTGAGTATCATACCCATTGAAGAAGATGTATGCCCTTTATGCTCATCAAGCCCAGAATCAAGTGCTCATCTTTTGCTTCATTGCACATATGCCCAGTCATTATGGAATTGGTGGCTCGACTTATGGAGAGCCAAATGGGTCTTCCCAAGCACTTTGCGAGAGGCTTTTGATCAATGGCAAAGCCCGAAAAACCGCCCTTCTTCAAAAAGGTATGGACTGCAATTTTTTTCATTATCTTATGGTCTGTGTGGAAGGAAAGAAATCTTCGCATATTTGGGAACTCCAGTACCTCGGCAAGCAATCTACAAGATCTCATCCTCCTTAGACTAGGGTGGTGGATTTCGGGGTGGAACGATGAGTTTCCATATTCACCTCTCGACATACAAAGAAACCCTTTGTGTTTGGTGTGGCATGGGAAGGCAGCCTTGTTGAATAATCCAAGCATCACTGTCGCAGAAGTAATATGGTCGTCGCCAGAAGATAACCAAGTCAAGTGGAATGTTGACGCGTCGGTAAATCCATTGACCTCATGTTCTGCCATTGGAGGCGTTTTGCGGGATCATCAAGGGAGGTTCATGTGTTTATTTTCCACACCAATACCGTTCATTGAAATAAATTGTGCGGAGGTCTTAGCCATTCATAGAGCAGTTGCAATTTCCCTAGCCTCAAACGCCACGAAAAATCGGGAGATAATTCTTGAATCGGATTCATCAAATGCGGTGCTATGGTGTAATAGCGAGAGTGGAGGTCCATGGAATATGAACTTCCATCTTAACTTCATAAGAAATGCAAAAAAGAAGGGCCTGAAGATCACAATTATTCACAAAGGTAGAAACGCAAATTTTGTGGCAGATTCATTAGCAAAGCAAGGTCTTCATCGTCGATCGGAATTCATTGCGTGGCTCTAAGTCATTGCCTCAACTGAGTTGTGAAAATCAATTTTGATCAGTTCACCCTCATTACTAAATTCAGCAGTTTGTTTTTGTTCTTTGTTACTTGTATGATTCACATGTGGAAAATCTTGTATTAAAGATGTGGATGTAACAGTTAAATGGATGGGGAATCCTCTCTGTTGGGTGTGCGAAAGCACTATTAAAACTTCGCCCACCTAGTGGGGGAATACCCGACTTTGAGTAGAAGCTTCTCCATTACGATTTGGTTGATAAAATGAGGATTGCAATTTATCAAAAAAACTCATGAAAGTTACTTTGTCAATTAACACGGTTTGCATGGGTGCTAAATTTTCATCAAAACTTTCCAAAATACAGAAGGTTGTTATTGATTCAATTCTGTTTCAAAATCATGTAAAGGAAAAAAACTTATTTCCGAAATTGATGCTTATAGCCAAACGCTAATGACATGTGTAGAGGTGACACATCAACAACTTGCATTCCATTTATACACGTAGCAGAAGATTTTGAAAGATTTATTAGCATACGATATGTGGGTAGATTCTTTTAGTAAATGACACATGAGCCAATTGAACCTTGTTTTATATATATACAGATACAAATACAGATACAAATACAAATTCAAATAAATAAACTCAGAGATATCTCTTCCTTCTCAAATTCTAAATTACAGAAAACTTCATCTATGCATCTCGTACAATATACGGTGCTTAATTAAGAAGCTCAACTAGATTACTAGTAAATCTACGTTGTTGGACATATATATCCAATTAAGGTAAAATATACACAATTAAGCATGGTATTGATATTAACCAATGCTTAGTATTTAATTTGTCATGGCTAAAAGGCAATAGAATGAATATAAACATTGAAATTACAATCATATTTTTCAAATAATGAATTTCTTCTATGTCTTTTTAGTTCTTCCTCAAATTCAAGCTAGTAGAAATGGAGAAATCCGCTTGTAGAGACTTATATCAACTCCATTATAAGCAATGGGAGCATACATCCAGAAGTCATCTGAGCTTAACAACTACAAAAAAAAAAAGTTAATCAGTAAACACATTTCTTCTTAAACTTATCATTTAAGATGTTTTAATAATAATAATAAATTACACTTTTTTAATCATCTATAATTATATAAAATAAAAATTACCCGAATCTGAAGCTGTAAAAATTTCACATATTGGACAGCCTCTTCTAGCATTGTGCTAATGTCAACCTGTACAAAAAAATTAATCAGAATTACTAACATTTCAATAGTTTTGAATTTGTATTAAATAAATCAACAAATAATAACATAAGGGCCTGTTCGGCAAAATTACCAAAATTTATTTTTGGTGGTTTATCGAAAAGTCATACGATAAAAGTTCTATAATTTATTTTTAAAATATAGTGATATGAATATTAATCATCTTTATTTTATATAAAAACTTTTAACTAAAAACAAAGAATGAACTACCTCGATTCTTTTTTAATTGTTATACTTTGACATTTTACACTATTCACAAAATTCACTTTGACTCTCGGTTTGTGATTTATAAGTGAAAAAACACATAGTCACGTGAGATCTTGTTAAATTCGTCTTAGTATGTACTTTTTAAATATGTACTTTTTATAATTTTTACAAATACAATGCAAATTTAGAGGTATATATATCTTCAAAATTTTGAATTGACATGCATGAAAAATGTAAGTAACAATTAAAAAAACGCAGGGATTACTGTTTTGGTTTTCATATTTTGATTTTCCATGATTTTCTATATATAAGATTTTAATTTTTTCCTGAAAGTTACAACACAAAATAAAAAATTGATAGCGAACAAGCCCTAAACATCAATAAGATGGTGAAAGTGTAATTAACCATTACCTTTGTTCCATTAGGGACAAGGTTCTGTAAGATTTTGAGCCTCTCATTAATTTTCTCCCTTCTTCTCTGAAATACAGTTAAAAAAGTATGAGCAAATATTTTATATTAACAATAAAATAACCATCTTTCCATGAAAAATGTGAACAATTTATGTACCCTTGCATAAAGGCTTTGAGGGTCAGTTGCTGAACCCCTGTTTGCTCTTTTCTTTCCTTTTGAAGTCACAACAATAAGCTCTTTTGATGCTGAATTCTCTCCTTCACTATTCTGTTCACAAGCCTTTGATTCATCATCTGAGTTCTCTCTTTCACCCATCTTATTATTACTTTCATCTTCCTCATCATTTTGCTTTAATTCAATGATCTTTTTACCTCTCTACATCACAAAAAAGGGTAAAAAGTTATAAATAAGTTACAATGTTCATGTTTTAACTCGATAAGGAGACAATCATGGATTAACAAGATCGTCTTCAACATATTAGGACCCATTAAAAATATTGTATTTGATTTTAAAATATAAAAAATATTATAAAGTGTGAATCAACCACCTCAAGTTTATTTTGACAAAAATAAGTACGTAAAATATGAAGATAAAATATAATAAACATATTTTGGACCCTATTAGACGAGCACAAGTATGAAGTGGTTGTTGGATACAATTTGTATCTTACACCCTCACAATATTTCTACCATGTGCATGCTCAATTGCTCATGTGTAGAGCATGTACATTATGTAGGAAATGTGAGGGATTGTACCATACTGTTGAGTCTATGATGAATGAACTCGTGGTTGAAGAATTGCTACTTACATCTTTAGAAACTCGAACTTTTTTCTTAGGTGCAGCCTTTAGCTTCTCTTCAGCTTCTAATTCTAATGTAGTATGCTTCCTCTTGAGCTCAACTTCTGAATCATTTTGTGGTGATGTAAGATTATTGTCAGATTCACTATCTTCTACGAAGCCTACTTGTGAACCATCTACATTTACAGGGGTAGTAGGAAAAGGCGAAGTGAAAAGGGAAAGATTTCCTTGCTCTATCATAGAGATGTTGTTCATGGGAAAACATGCATTATGTGGTAATGAAAAGTGGGACTTTTGACAACTACTTGTAGTTTGTGAAGGGAAGCTATAGCTAGTTGTATCACTAGAATTATCACTATGATGGTATGGTAAGTTATTTTGGTAAAAAGGGGGTAAACAATTTGAAGAATCGTAGTAAAAAAAATCATTATTATCATTAGTACATGGGGAAACAAATGAGGAAACGGAATGACCAAAAAACTCAGCTCCAAAATTGGGTTCATCCATTGAGAAAATGTTGCATAAAGACTCGATTTCGCCATCGAAAAAAGCTCCCATTGATGTATGTTCCATTTTACTACGAATTTCTTTGGTTTATGAGAAAGGAGAAAATTGGAGAAATAATGTAGAGAAATATTGCAGGAAATTTGAGTGGTGTTACTTAGCAAAGAAGTTGGACTATATTTATAGTTGGGCATCATATGGAACATAGAATGTATTATAAGTATTGAGTTTGATTAGTTAATTGGTTTTTGAAATTCCTCAATGATTGTGAGATTATGAAGGTTGGCCATTGATTTTGAAGGCCATAACTTAAGTCCTCTCTAGTGGGGCCAAGTACCATGGACGGTACAAGTACAACTCATAGAAAAGGACTAAGTGCATGCATTGATGTTGATTGGAGTCCAACACTTCAATGGCCTTAAGAGGCAATATTTGCAAGGTCTTAGCATCACTATTAGCTAACTAAACATGCTAATGTTGCACTCTAGTAGAGCAATATTGTCATTACTTCATTGATAATGACCAACTACTTTGACTTACCTCTCCATCAAATGAAATGATAATCATTAATTACTCTAGCCTCAATAAATTATTTGTGATTCTAAGAAGAATACTAAATTTACTATGTGAGTAATTCAACCACCTACTAAAGATAAAAAAATTACTCCATTCGTCCTAGAATACAATTTCTATTTCATTTTTTATGGTCAAACTTTAAAACCTTTTGATCAAATATTCTCATTGATTTTTTAAATACAAAAAAATATTCATATGGGATCTTGTTAAATTCGTCTTCATGCGTTGTTTTATAGAAGTACTATCAACTTTTTATAATTTTCATTATCACGTAATTAAAGATATTGATGGCAAAAGATACGTATTGGAGACCGTGCAAATACAAACGGGAATCGGGATAGAGGAAGTAGTAAAATATATTTTCAATAGGTGAATTGGATTCCACTCAGTTATATATATATTTCCAATGGATAGATTCTCCACTTGATAGATAAAGCCTCCTATATATTGTAATTATTCTTCAAGTTTTTGCCTTTTTCATGTTTTATGGATCTACTCAATTTGTCTACAAAAAATTTAATTTTTAGTGTAAGTGCTTTTAGGGTGCCTAACATGATATTTGTGGTCATTTAATTTTATTGCACATTATCGAATTAAAATCAAGTACGTGTAAGTTTTGGATAAATTTGGTTCATGATTTGATTTCTACTCTTATCTAAGAACTTGTCTTTGGTTCAAGATCAATGCAATTTAGTTCATTAATAAACCTACAAGAAGAATCTCGGTTAATTTACTCTCTATTAATTTATTACTGTATTTGTTGTCACGAGAGAGATTGTCTCTATTCTTATTTTTTTAAGAATCAAATTATAAAATAATCTTAATAAATGGTTTAACTTGATAAATAGTCAAGGAAAAAAAAAGAATTTCTACCACAAACATTTACTAATTGAATGTCAACCATCTTTTATCTAGGAAAAAGAAAAAGATTTCTACTCCCTCCGTCCCATAATATAGTGCTTGTTTCTTTTTTCACGGTCTTCAAAACGTAACTTTGACCTTTAATTTCTTCAATTCCTTATTAATAAAAAATATAAAAAGTTGATATTATGAAACTACACATTGAGACGAATCTAACAAGATCCTACATGAATATGTTTTTTTAGATATACAAATGAGAATATTCGGTCAAAGATTTTAAAATTTGACCACCAAAAATGAAATAGGCACTATATTATGGGACGGAGGGAGTACCACAAACATTTACTAATTAAATGTCAACCATCCTAACCTCGTGAATCACATAATAAGGGACAAGGAGCAAGTCAAACTAGGATATGATGCGATGCATAGCATATGGTATGGAAGTTCATGAGCTTACAATATTGGATAAAAATTACAGAACGAGACAATAGACATGCGTTTGGAATAATATCTACCGAATAGACAAAAAATTGGAGCCAGCTTGGAGATCTTTTTATGTAGTGTAGAGCTACAGAATTTTAAAAATACTTCACACCCAATAAGCCAAATGCAGGCCACATAACTTCAAACTTGAACTTTTTAACCTCTTTTATTCGATGTAGAATTGTGGATTACCTGAACAATGCCACAAGCATGCATTTTGATTGGGTACAGAGACCAGAATACCAGATATTCCGGCTACTTTCACGGTCTTTGCCTTGAAGGTTCGAACACTACAAGCAGTATACTAGTTTGTTAAAAACCTTATATATACCTCGTTTATACTAAATTTAGTGTATAACTAATGTTTTTCTTTTATGATAAGGAGAATATCCTTACAAGAAAGGGAAAAAATTGGAAATCCTTTTCGTAAGGAGTGAGAATCAAACCCTTGTCACAGGTGGAAGGAGGGCTTTACAACGACTACTAGGCCAACCTTGGTTCTCGTGTAGAACTAATGTTAGTACATGTATTTTATGAAAGAAAGGATCACAAAGTCAAAAAACGATAGATGTTAAAAATAAAAAGAGTAGTATAAATTGTAAAAAGTAACTATGTGGGGGAAAAAGTTACTATGTTATAAAGTGTAAATTTCATTATAAAAACTAGTGTAAGAAAATGTGATTGTATAGAAGAAAATGTCATTATGTTAGATAATGGTAGATTAGTATTGTAGGAATCATATGCCTCGAATCTATTCGACAAAATATTCACAGGGCCACCTGATCAGGTCGGGCGAGTGCCGCCCGATCGGGCCCGAGTCGAAGATGCCCAACAGGCTACTTTGCAAGGCGTCTGATGGCGTCGGGCATAGTAGCGAAATCGGGGTCGAGAGCAAGTCTTGGTTTGAGAAATAGGACTCCCGATTGGGGGATGGCCAGTTTGACGCGGAAACGCGTTTTCCTAAGCGGGGTATAAATAGGTTTTAAACCTAGTTTCTTCATACCACAAATTAAGTCTTAATTACTTTGTAATATGGTTTTTCTCATATCAATAAAATATTCTCTCTCTGCCCGTGGACGTAGCCAATACTTTGTTGGCGAACCACGTAAATCTGTTGTGCGTTTTTCTTTGTTTTGCATTCGATTATTTGTTCTTTCTCACATCTGTTATAACAAATTGGTATCAAGAGCTTCATGTTTGATCTGGGTGAGAAAGATGTCTGGGATGAATGTGAAAATTGATAGATTCACTGGGAGAAACAGTTTCAGTCTGTGGCAGATCAAGATGCGGGCTTTACTGAAGCAACAGTGGTTGTGAGAAACGTTGACAAAGAAGTTAATAGATTCAGTTAACACAGAGATGACCACTTAGGAGGAGAGGACTCATTCAACGATTATGTTGTGTCTGGCTGATGACATAACCACTGAAGTCGCGGAGGAGGAAACCACATTTGGTCTGTGGTTGAAATTAGAGAGTTTGTATATGACAAAATCTCTAACCAACAAGTTGCTTTTGAAGCAACGTCTGTTCAGCCTGCGTATGAATGAAGTTACACCTCTTAGAGATCACCTAGATCAATTAAATACAATATTGTTAGAATTACGTAATATTAATGTTAAGGTGGAGGATGAGGATGCCGCTTTGATTATGCTTGATTCTTTATCGTTATCATATGAAAATTTTGTGCAATCTTTCATTGTTACAATGGTAAAGATTCTGTACGTGTCCCTATCTAGAAGAGATTATATCATCTCTGCATAATAGGGAATTGCGCCATAAGACATCTGGTAGTACAGGTACAGATAATCAGGCTTCTGGATTAGTAGTCAGTAATGGTAAGGGCATGGTAAAAAGAACTTTGAGAAATCTGAAAATTCTAAAAGGGGTCCTAAACCTAATGATATCTGCAATTACTGTAAGGGGAAGGGGCATTGGAAAAAGGAATGTCCTTAAAAGAAGCATCAGGAAAATAAATCTAGGTATGGTTCTGCTGCTGTTGCAATAGAAAATTCGAATTCTCAGGATAATCTTGCTTTAGTTGCTAATGAACAAACATATTATAATGGTGTGAGTTCTTAATTCTGGAGCGTCGTATCATATGAGTCCTCGTAGGGAGTGGTTCACTACTTATGAGCAGGTTGATATTACAATGACTAACAATGGATTCTACAAGACAGTTGGAATAAGATCTATCAAGATCCGAACATATGATAGTACATTCTGCACTTTGAATAATGACAAGCATGTTCCATAGATGACCAAGAATCTGATTTCACTTAGTCTGTTAGACAGTAAGGGGTTCAGTTTCAGAGGTGGGAGTGGAGTTGTGTATGTATGCAAGGGTTAAAGTATGTATTGAATGGGGTCAAGTGTGGTACCTTGTAAGTTTTGCAGGGTTCTCCTCTCTCAGGTTCAACTGTTGTTGATTCGTCTGAAATTCAGAAGGAGGATATGACCAATCTATGGCACATGAGACTTGGCATATGAGTGAGAGAGGGATGCAAATCCTCTCTAAGGCAGATCTTCTGGGTAGCCGTAAGGTCACAAACTTTGAGTTTTGTGAGCATTGTGTTTTGGGAAACTACATCATAGCAAGTTCCCTAAGGCCATTCATAGAACAAAAGGTGCTCTGGATTATATCCATTATGATTGTTGAGGTCCTTCACGTGTGGAATCTTTGGGAGGTCACAGGTATTTTGTATCCTTCATTGATGATTTTTCAAGAATGACTTGCTTAATTGTTATGAAGTCAAAAGGTGAAGCTTTCAAGAATTTCAAGCAGTGGAAGACATTGGTGTGAAATCAAATTGGGAAGAAGATCAAAAGGCTACGAACTTATAATGGTTTGGAGTTCTGTTTGTCTAAGTTTGATGATTTCTGCAAGAATGAAGGGATTACTAGGTATCACACTATCAGGAATACGCACAGCAGAATGGTGTAGCCGAACGAATGAATAAGACACTTCTGGAGAGAGCTCGGTATATGCTCTCTAATGCTGGGATGACTCGAAGGTTTGGGGAAGAAGCCGTCTATACAACATGCTATCTGATTAACCGTGGACCTCACTCTGGAATCAATCTCAAAACATCATATGAGATGTAGTCATGTAAACCGGCAGATTACTCAGATATGCAAGTTTTTGGTTGTAATGTTTACTATCATGTAAATGAGGGTAAGTTGGAGCCAAGAGCCAAAAAGGGTGTGTTTGTAGGGTATGGAGATGGGGTGAAAGGTTATAAAATTTCGTCCCCGTCTTAGGGTAGGGTTCTACTGAGTAGAAATGTTGTCTTTGATGAATTGAAAATTCTATGTTTAATCCTACTGTGAAGTCCATTATTGTAGCAGATAGTGATAGTGTTGATAAACATGTGGAGTAGCAAGTCACTCACGAGGAGAGTGATGATCAATACATTGATTCTGAAGCATCACAATCTTCAATACCAAATGAAGAGGCGCCTAGCCTGGCTGGGGAGCGTCCTATGAGGAAAAAGTTTGGGAAAGCGCCAAACAGGTTTGGTTTTGAAGATATGATGGCTTATGCACTGCAGGTTGCTGAGGAGGTGGATGTCTATGAGCCATCTACCTACAAGGAGGCAGTTAAATGTACATAGTCTACTCATTGGCTTGCTGCAACGGGAGATAAGATGGAGTCACTCCAAAAGAATGAGACTTGGGAGCTTGTGCATAAGCCTCCAGAGAGAAAAATTGTTACTTGTAAATGGGTTTTCAAGAAAAAGGAGGGGATAACATCTGCAGAGGGGGTCAAGTATAAGGCTCAACTGGATGCAAGAGGATTCACACAAAGGGAGGGTGTAGACTACAAAGACATTTTTTCACCTGTAGTCAGACATAATTCCATAAGGGTGCTACTAGCAATAGTTGCACATCAGGGTTTTGAGCTTGAGCAACTAGATGTGAAAATAACTTTTCTACATGGAGAGTTGGAGGAGGAGATATACATGGTTCAACCAGATAGTTTTCAGATTTCGGGGAAGGAAAATTGTGTTTGCAAGTTGAAGAACTTATATGGGATAAAGAAATCTCCGAGGTAGTGGTACAAGGAATTCAACAATGTCATGAGTTTGTAAAAGTATCAAATCACGAAGATTCTAGCTCCAATACTCATAACTATGGTCACTTAAATATGATTGTAGAAAACAAGTTCATACATACAACAATGTCATGAATTTATATTCCTAGGAAATTCCACTGCATCTCTGTCATTTCCACACAGCGATAATTCAACACAATTCCATTTCATAATTTTCCAACACTCTTAATAAGAAGTTTAGTCATTAAAAATTGTCATATAATTTAGCTTTTGCTCCCAACTTAAAACTCTTTAATGCATGTTCAACTAATCTTATAACCACAAATCACACTTTTTACATACATAATTCATGTTTATAACTTAGGAACCATATTAAACTTCATGTCTAAAGCAAACATATATATATATATATATATATATATATATATATATATATATATACCAATTTGTAATACAAAGATGGATTGACATGTGTGTATCTCTACTATTCTTCAAATAACACTCGATTCCATAATTATCTTCAAGAGAAATCCAAGAACAATAACACGAAATAAACGTCCAAGCATCATAACTTGATTTTATATAAGCTTGAATCATATATCGCTATAGCAATTCTCCAATAATCACCCCACAACAATCATAACAACAATTAAAAACCATTCATACTAAATTTCAATCAAAAAGATTAACTTTGCTTGACCTTTTTATCCCATTAGTTGAATACTAAGGTGATCTCCAATAACCATTATCCTCTAATATCAATAACAGTTCTTTTCAACTACCATTCTTTAGATACTCCAATTCCTTCAACAATACTAAGAAACTAATTAAACTGATTTTGTACTATAACCAAATCACACTAATAAAATAAGCTTTTCAAAAATTATAGCAATGGGTTGGGTCAAGGATGTTTGAGTTATGATTTGATTACAAATCTATTTTCAAAAGATTTGCTATATAAGCTTTATACAAGAATTATGAAAGTGTGAAAGACATTGTATTATGGTTTGAGATTTTGATTATATATGATCATAAATTTTGGAAACTATGAATTAATTAAGTACTCTATAGTCATGTATGATGGGAAAGATACTGCAACGGCAATGATGAAGCACCCTAGTGTGTGTTGTACGAAATGATGGGACATGTCCTGGGAACAATTCTTGCAAGCAGTACAAGCTTACAAGGTTAGTGGAGGAGACGTCCCCATGAGTTTAGAGATGGTGGCAAGGTCTCCTCTCTATTCATATTCTCTTCCCCAGTTATTTAGTAAGTTGTTTAAGGCGGAAACTATAAAAGTATATTCTGATATCTAAAATTTTGTTTGGAACTGCGATACTTATTTTGCAAGAGCTAGTATCTGATACAACAATTTAATGATTTATGATTGAGTTTCTTATGAGGAAATGGAATAGTTTCTAAAGGATTTCCTATAGGTGGAGTTATGCTTCCACGATATATTTGAATATATATTTAATCATGTATTTTATTTTGGTGAAGTTTTTAAAGGAATATGTGTTTTGACGTAATATCAAGAAAGTCAATTTACAAAAAGGATTTTCTAGCTACTAAGAGATTGTGATCCCTAGAATATTTTTGAAGAATGTACATGTATTTTGTTAATTTATTTAAGGAAATTAATACTTCCTCTGTTTCAAAATAAGTGCAACATAGAGAAGTGGCACACATACCAATATTCTAGAGAGAGAAAGTTGGGGACCACACTTAGAGGAAAGATTAGGCTACTTAATCAAATAAAACACTTAAACTAATTGCCCAACAACTTTATAATCCACCTGCCATCCACCACAACTCCACCACCACCACCACCACCACCATCACCGCCGCCACCTTTCTCCCTCCTCCACCCCTGAACACCGAAAAAATACCCTCTCTCTCCTCTGCCTACCGGAAAACCATTTTCTCCCTCCACCACCACCGACCACCCATTTTCCCTCCCTAACCCCAATTTTAACAGTCCAACACCCTCGTTATTAGGATGCGGAAATCTCGTCGGCGGAATCGAAGGCTCCATAAACAAGATAACAGAATTAGGGTTCTTCATGGTTTAGAGATGAGAGAAGGAGAAAAATAGATTCGCGAAGTAAACAAGGTTAGATCTGAAGATTCGAACACTGAAATTGCACGAAAGTAGGGTTCTTCGTGGTTTAGAGATGAGATGCGACGAATTAGGTTTCTTTGGTGTTTTGGGATGCGACGAACACCGCCATTGTTTCATCAACACTGTTGAAACCGAATGCCAGATCTACAGCTAAATCGAACACCACCACAGCGTGATGGAGGACGCGAGAGGAGGGAGAGTTGGAGTTTGTGGTGTAGTGGTGTCGGGCTGGTGGAGGACGCGAGAGAAGGAGAGAGATTTGAGGTTTGTCGGGTCGGCACTGGTGGTGTGATGGTGTCGATATGGTGGTGGTTTGGGCTGGTGTTGCTGTGGAGTTTGTGGTGCTGGTGGTGTCGGGTGGTGGGTTGAGTTGGGAAGAAAGGGTTGGGTGGGTTGAGTAGAGGAGAGAGAAAGGGGTGGTTGAGATAAGGAGAGAGGTGGCAGGTTGCTGAGATGAGAGGAGGGATTAGGGGTGTTGATCAATTAAGGTTGTTTAGGTTGGTAAATTATAAATTAATTGTGTTGTTGGGGGAATTAAGTAATGGCAATTCTGTAAATAAAAGGAAATAAACTTTCCATTTTGAGCTATGTTGCACTTATTATGACATTTCCAAAAATGGGAAATGTTGCACTTATTTTGAAACGGAGGAAGTATATGATATAGCTAAAAGATAAGAAAGTGTCTATGAATGATTATAAGTGAACTAAAATTACATTCAAGATAGACTTACATTTATATTCTATTTTTAGAATATTTATAAGGTATTATCTGGTTTAGCATGCATTTTGAAATGTTGTAAAAATTATTTCGAGCGTGTTTATTTCGTATCCTGAAGAGTATATGTTATTATCTTAATATGCGTTACTTGTATATTGTGAGTTTACCTATTTAAGGAGAAATGGTAAATTACATCTATATGTTTTAAGCTATGAAAATGAATTTATGGTTGGAACGTGTGTACTCAGTTTTTCTGATTTTGTTCTTGGAACCTGTCCTGGTGGGGGCAGAGTTCATTATTAGTGATTTTGCAGGTGTGGTGTATGTCGAGATTTTTTGAATATGTAACGACCAAGAAGAGGACATTTATGTTGTAAAATTGTGGGTTAAGGTTATAATTAGATGTTTTATTTGAAAGTATTCTTGTGATATTTGGTTTTATTTGGTTTTGAGGCTATTGTAATGTGGGCCTTGACCCAAAGGTCCAGGATCGTTTATATAGGTTTTGTTTCCGCGACGAATACATGTAATCGAGGTTTATTAAATGATAATTGAGGTTTATGAATGTTAAGTGTGGTTAGCTAGCAGCTAGGAAGTGCGGGCTGTTACAAAAATAATCACAATATCAAAAACTGTTTTATCCTCGTCAATTTTTTGTCTATTAAAGATTTTATCTCCCTGATTTTCCCCTCTATTAATTTTTCCATCACCTTTTAATTGAGGGATTACCTTTTATTTTGGGCTATGGTTTAGCCTTTATAAACTGCAATTCTTCTCTCCAGATTCACATATAAATGAAAAAATTTCATCTATGCAAGAATTGCGTAAACACATACTTCGCGTGTCTTTTGACGGTTACAACATCTTGCCCGTTGCACTATCCATGTATCGATTTTGATCGATTTATTTTACTAGTATATAAGATGTTGGATTTATCTTAATGTATAATTATCAAATATATTGATGTTCAAAGTTACGTGTTGACAAACGTGTAATTAAGTCAAAATGTTACATCCTATTAAAAACTAGAAAAAGTATCTCTCTAAGTTCTTCTTGGGGAATATTCATAAGTGTTTTAAATGTTTCTCTTTATACTACGCTAAAGAGGTAGAGGTTGTATATCCATGGAGTTTGATTCTACAAAACTGTCATGTGTATGTAACATGGCGAATTCAAATTTAAGGTTGTGTTAGTTCACGCCATAAGGCCCATAACAACATGACTACTCAAACAAGTTTGTTCAAATCAGAGCCTTTGTTCCTACAAAACAAGTACAATATAAACTTAAAAGGATGAAGTGAATGACTCAACCGAATTTGACACTACCTACTTCGACAAAATGGAACCCAAGTAAAAGATACATTGACCAACGTAACGTGAAACCTGAGATGATTTGATGGAAGCTCGACTGGAGTATCCAAATTAATACTTCTTGTTTTAGATTGGAGTTAGATAGAGATGGCAATGCTGGATCTTAGACTCGACCCATTTATAAAGGCTCGGGTCCAGACTTTTTAGACCCAATGGGTCCGGGTCGAGTCTGGGTCCCGAAGAGCATGGGTTAGGTCTGAGTTCGAGACCACATATGCCAGATGCAGAGCCAGACTCAGTACAAACTCGACCCGTAGACCCATATTAAAAGAAAATTTATCTAAACTCTAACATTTTATGTGTTCTGATTTTGTGAGCTTGTTAGTGTTGTGACTCCATCTAAAACCTGTAACTTTTTAAGTTGTAGCATTTTAAGATTTTATGAGTTATTTTTTTAATATTTTGTTTAGATAATGCTTTACTTAATGGATTCAGAACCTATATATATTAGGGTGAAAAAATTTAATTACATAGATTAAAAAATGTGATGAAAACTAAAAACTAAGAACGACCCTGTTAGGACCCATGCAACTGCTAGGCCCAGCGGATCTGGATCTGAAAAATCTAGACATAACGAGTCTGCTGGGTCTGTTAGATAGTATGAAAATCTTCCAGATTTTCATAATACATTGTATATTCTGTAGATATTTTGGTGTAACTTCTTTCCTAGTTTATAGCCTCTTTTATAGCCTAATTACTTGTTGTAATCTATAGTATCTTTGGCTAGTATATATCTTAGGATGTAACATATTTCAAATCAAGGAATTACCTTCTTTCATGGTATCAGATTCTAGGGAAATTATTCTTCCGCTGCCCTAGTCATCCGCCCACTTCTTCCTCGCCGGACACTTCTGTCCCGTCGGCCACCATGACCGAAAATTCTTCAACCTCTTCCTCTTCTTCTCCTCTTCATTCTCTTGCCTCCTCTAATATTAAAAACAATCTACCCATTGTTCTTGACATGGAAAACGTGCAGTATGCTACATGGGCGGAGCTTTTTAAAATTCACGCACGTTCTCATAGAGTCATTGAACATATTATTCCCACGTCAAAAACCATCCCTCCTTCTACTGATGCTGCCAAGGAGGAATGGCTAACCATTGACGCCACGGTATTAAAATGGATTTACTCCACTATTTCTGATGATCTTCTTAATACCATTCTTGAGCCTGATTTGTCGGCTCAACAGGCGTGGGAACGGCTTCGGGATATCTTCCAAGACAACAAGTCTTCCCGTGCTGTTACTTTGGAACAAGAATTCTCCAATACGGCTATGGAGGATTTCCCTAATGCTTCGGCATATTGCCAACGTCTGAAAATGTTGGCCGACCAACTCAAGAATGTTGGTGCTCCTGTTACTAACAATCGCCTTGTTCTTCAAATGGTTGCGGGTCTCACAGAAGCGTACAATGGAATTGGTACGTTACTTCGTCAGAGTGATCCTCTTCCTCAGTTTTATCAAGCCCGTTCCATGCTTGTTCTTGAAGAAGCCGGCTTGGCCAAAAAGGTAACCTCTGATTCGTCTGCTATGGTTGTTTCTGATTCATCACCTAATTCTCAACCCCCTCATAATCGTATGAATAATGGTGGCAAACACAAAAATAAAAATAATTCGAAAAATAAAAATTCTGGTGGCCGGAATTTTTCTGGCGGGGGTACCGGTGGCCGGAATAACTCCGGTGGTGGTGGCCGGAATTCTTCCGGCGGTAGTGGTCGTCCAGGGGGTGGTCCGAATGTCTCTGCCCAGCCGCAATACTATGGACCGCGTGCTCCAGCAGGGTCGTGGGGAGGATGGGCCTATCCTCCTTGGGCTTATCCTCCCTGCCCGTTTCCTACCCAGGGCTGGACGCGGCCCACCTGGCAGCCCAGACAGCAGCAAGGTTCGCAGGGGAGTGGGCCCGGGGTTCTTGGTTCAGGGCCACGGCAGCAAGCTTATTCGGCTGAGGTTCCTCCTGCTCCCACGGATATTGAGGCCGCAATGCACACTTTACAACTTACTCCGCCGGATTCAAATTGGTATATGGATACGGGAGCCACTTCTCATATGACTTCTTCCCAAGGTACTCTTAATTCTTATTTTAATTTGAGCACTTCTAATGGTATTATTGTCGGAAATGGTCATAGTATTCCAATTCGTGGTTATGGAGACACACATTTGCCCTTGTCTAACCCCCCTTTATCCCTCAAAAACGTCCTTCATGCACCTAAAATCATTAAAAACTTGGTATCTGTTCGCAAGTTTACTACTGATAATTCTGTTTCTGTTGAATTTGATCCTTTTGGGTTTTCTGTGAAGGATTTTCTGACGGGGAGACCACTCATGAGGTGTGAGAGTCAAGGGGCACTTTATCCTGTTACCACATCCATTCCATCTACTTTTGCTGCCCTTGCTCCTTCTATTTGGCATGCTCGGTTGGGTCATCCTGGCTCACCTGTTATGGACTCTCTTAGGCAGAATAATTTTATTGAGTGTAATAAAAGTAGCATGTCTGATTTTTGCAACTCTTGTCCTCTTGGGAAACATGTTAAATTGCCTTTTAATTTGTCTACTACTACGACTTCCATGCCATTTGATATTGTTCATTGTGATATTTGGACTTCTCCTGTGTTAAGTGCTAGTGGCCATCGTTACTATCTTGTTGTGTTGGATGATTTTACAAAATATGTCTGGACTTTTCCTCTAGCTAAGAAATCCCAAGTTTATGCTACATTTCTTAATTTTTGCACTTATATCCGCACACAATTTGAACGGGAGATTAAAAATGTTCAATGTGATAATGGGAGGGAATTTGATAATGCTCCTTTTTGGGACTTTTGTAAATCTCATGGCCTTTCTTTTCGTCTTTCTTGTCCATACACTTCGTCTCAAAATGGTAAAGCAGAACGAAAAATCCGTACTATCAATAATATGGTACGCACACTTATGGCTCATGCTTCCCTTCCCTCTACTTTTTGGCATCATGCCTTACAAATGGCCACATACCTTCTCAATATTCTTCCCACAAAAACACTCGCTTTTGAGTCCCCCCTTCAAATTCTTTATCACAAACAACCATCTTATTCTCATATCCGTGTGTTTGGATGTCTTTGCTATCCCCTTTTTCCCTCCACCACTATCCACAAATTACAAGCCCGCTCAACTCCATGTGTATTTTTGGGTTTTCCTACTAATCATAGGGGGTATAAGTGCTATGATCTTTCCTCACATAAAATCATCACTTGTCGGCATGTTGTATTTGATGAAAAATCCTTTCCATTTTCCTCACTACACACTCCTTCCTCCTCTTATTACAAATTCTTGGATCACCTTGACTCCTTAGATTCTCCATCTCCACCGGCCCAAAATTCACATCTTTCTCGGTCTCTTGAGCAGCCCGGCCAGCTCGACCTCACGTCCGTCTGGGCCTTCATCACGCCCGTCTGGGCCTCCCTCCCCACTCCGCAATGTTCCCAGACCCCCCTCTCTCTCGACTGAGCCTCCTGTCCAGCCCCATCTCCCTTCGCCTGGGCCTGGCCCATCTGTGCCGCAGCCCAGCCGCGTGGCTGGCACCTCTCCCACTCTCTCCCTTTCTCCTTCGAGCACTACAGCTCCTCGGCCCACATCTCCCCCTCACCCGAATGCCTCTCAGCCCATGCCTAGGCCTGTCACCCGAAGTCAAAATGGTATCTATAAACACAAAAAGATTTTTTCTCTTGTGACCCATGTTGATCGATCCCCTCTTCCCCGTAACCCTGTGTTGGCCCTTCGTGACCCGAATTGGAAACAGGCTATGGATGATGAATATCATGCTCTAATTAAAAATAAGACTTGGGAATTAGTTCCTCGTCCTACACATGCTAATATTATTCGATCTATGTGGATTTTTGCTCATAAAGAAAAATCTGATGGTTCCTTTGAGCGGTATAAGGCTCGTCTTGTAGGTGATGGGAAAACTCAGCGTGTTGGCATTGATTGTGGAGAGACTTTCAGTCCTGTGGTGAAACCAGCTACCATCCGCACTGTGCTTAGTTTGGCTCTGTCCAAGGGATGGCCTTTGCATCAGCTTGATGTAAAGAATGCTTTTTTACATGGTGAGTTACATGAGACCGTTTACATGCACCAGCCTGTTGGGTATCGGGATCCTGTCTATCCTGATCATGTTTGTTTGTTGAAAAAGTCTCTCTATGGTCTGAAACAGGCGCCTCGCGCATGGTATCGCCGCTTTGCAGATTTTGTCACTAAAATTGGTTTTGTTAATAGCAAATCTGATCAATCTTTGTTCATCTACCGCAAGGGTGCAGATATGGCCTATCTATTATTATATGTGGATGACATCATTCTGACTGCTTCTTCGACTACCCTCCGTCAGTCGATTATTACTCTTCTTGGCTCTGAGTTTGCTATGAAAGATTTGGGTTTATTAAGCTATTTTTTGGGTATTGCTGTGTCTAGACATGCAGGTGGTCTCTTTCTTTCTCAACGTAAGTATGCAGAAGAAATTATTGAACGAGCAGGCATGTCTGCTTGTAAGCCCTCTTCTACTCCTGTTGATACTAAACCGAAACTTAGTGCTCAGTCTACGGTGGCTTGTAGTGATCCCTCTTTATACAGGAGTCTTGCTGGGGCTTTGCAGTATCTCACTTTTTCTAGACCTGACATCTCCTATGCAGTCCAGCAGATCTGTCTTTTTATGCATCAGCCTATGGAGGAACACATGAGCGCTCTCAAGCGCATTGTTCGGTATGTCAAGGGTACCTTGGATTATGGGCTCCACTTGTATCCTTCCTCTTTCACTACTCTCATTTCCTATACTGATGCTGATTGGGGTGGGTGTCCTGACACTCGTCGCTCCACTTCTGGGTATTGTGTATTTCTTGGTGATAACTTGCTCTCCTGGTCGTCCAAACGACAAACCACTTTGTCCCGCTCCAGTGCTGAATCCGAATATAGAGGTGTTGCAAATGTTGTCTCTGAGTCATGTTGGTTGCGCAACCTCCTCCTTGAGCTCCATTGTCCGATTCAGAAAGCTACATTAGTGTATTGTGACAATGTCAGTGCTATTTACTTGGCTGGCAATCCGGTTCAACATCAGCGTACTAAGCATATAGAAATGGATATTCATTTTGTGCGCGAGAAGGTCGCCCGGGGCGAAGTTCGTGTGTTACATGTCCCCTCCCGCTATCAGATTGCTGATATCTTTACTAAAGGTCTTCCATTGATTCTGTTTGAAGACTTTCGTGACAGTCTCAGCGTTCGTCCTCCTCCCGTTTCGACTGCGGGGGTGTGTTAGATAGTATGAAAATCTTCCAGATTTTCATAATACATTGTATATTCTGTAGATATTTTGGTGTAACTTCTTTCCTAGTTTATAGCCTCTTTTATAGCCTAATTACTTGTTGTAATCTATAGTATCTTTGGCTAGTATATATCTTAGGATGTAACATATTTCAAATCAAGGAATTACCTTCTTTCAGGGTCTGTAAAAAATAAACGAATCTTGGTCTGTGTCCAATTGGACTCGATCCACACCCGACCCATTAATATCCCTAGTTGGAGTGCTTGGAACTTTCGTGAATTTGGGACTATATCATTTTGGCGTTGTAACTTTTAAGGAATTACCCATGCCAAAAACAGTATTTGTTCCCTTAAAATAGGGATATCTTAAATGTATGCATGACACATTAATTCAAAACACGTAATACAATATAATGTCCATGGCGAAATTTTCAAGAGCTAACCACTGATTAGTTGGTTAGAGCAGAGTAAATTGGAATAGAATGTCCATGGCGAGCTCCATAGTTAGGTTGTTAGCTAGAAATATAATCTTAAAACAAATCTTGAAAATGACTATTTTTGTTCTTAGTTAAACTCATCTTCTCACAAATACAGCATTATCTTAAGATATCTTTACTAGTGTAATTATTTATTGGATATTAATTATGATTGTTATTAGAGTTTAATTAAATTATATGCTACTTCATTGACTTCTATATCTAATATGTTGATTCAACAATAGGGCACATAATTGATTCGGCACTGTTAAATTATAAGTGTATTACTCGTATAAACATGATTAGAACTTGAGATAATGTTGTTTAATGTTTAGTAAGTAAACAATTTTGCTAGCATTAACCAAGCATCTGATCAGTATTAACTGTTGTTTTTCTTAATCACATACATAGACAGACTAACTACTGCTGCATCTGCACAATAATTATGGCAAACGAGGGCGCAGAAGATTGTCAAATGCATGGAAAAGCCAGTAAGCCACTGAAAATGAGAACTCTCACAGTCTCACCTTAATATCTTCAAATAATTTGAGTTGAAAAAGACACTTATTATTTAAGACTGCATGCTGCATGCATTGCTTGGTCGGCAATTAGGCATAATACATAGAAATATACATGAAGACTCTGACCATACAAACACTCCCTAAAGAGCACTGCAACATTGTTATTACACTAAATGATGAGGTTAATTACTTGGTAAATTTACTTAGAAGAATACCCCTAAGTTCCATAGAAAAATATACCGTTGTTAGTTATATTTATTTTTTTGACATCACCGTTCTTAATTATTATAGATACAAAATCGTGTCTCTATATTGAGTAACCAATGATCAGTAAATATTGTCGTCCTAATTGGTCCGATACAAAAGAAAGAGCAATGAAACGAGCTAAGCCCAAAAACGTTTTAAGAATACAAAATCCATTAGTTTGAAACAATTTCTGAACCCAGTTTTTAAAAGCCCAATTAACTATTCGTGATAATTAATTGCATTTTCAAGCCCATTTTCCAAAGCCCATTTAAAAAGCATGCACTCAAAATACCTCATGAACTCCATTAATTTTTCCTATAATTAATTGTACTTTTAATAAATATTAATTATTCTCAATAATTATTTGATTTTTCTAAAAGATATTTCGAAAATCAGATTTTTATTCCTAAATAGCTTATTCCGGATTCAAAAGTATAAAAAGTTATCTTTAAGACGAACGAGAATTGTGTGCGTTGCGTCAAGCGCACCAGGATGCATTGATGTAACACAGAGGTAGTTTACAAAGCGAGGGAATGCGTTGAAGCTCTCGCTAACGTACGAGACATGCGTTGGACACTGGCCCGTGCTCGGAGCGCAGACTTTGTGCACCAGAGGCATGGGCTCGTCTAATCTGCCTGCGTGTTTTTCGGGTTGATTTTCGTTAAACAGTTGATGTTTCGACGAACGTTTTTTATACTTCTATATTCGACTTGATACGACTTCACACACTTTCATACAATTAAGAATATACTTCGACACACTTTGACATAAACTTTTATATACTTACATAGATCTCTTCTACTAAAAAAACTCATTCAAACACATAATCATACACTTCAAACACATTTAAGCTACATTCGGATTTCAAGATTGCTCCTGCTGCAGATCGTTACATAAGACCCATGTGACAAAGGTATTAATCTTGAGGATCAATTTCAATTTAATTCCTTTTTACTAACAATCTATTTGCATGATGTAGATCTTAAAGGAATTAGCTCATTCTTGTATATTCTTCTTTAAATCTCTCTTTTTTATACTCCATTCGTCCTATAATAGTATGCATGCTATCATGTTATGTTTGTCCCAAATTAGTTCGAATACTTTCATTTTTACATGATCTCACTATTAATATATTATTTATCTTACACTCATTTGGTCCACACTCTACCTTTTATCAATAAAAAGTTACACAATTTTATCTCTCCTCTAATAAAATATACCCCATTAACTCCTATCACAACTACTTTTTAAATAAAATAACATTTGATAACCAAACTACAATTTTGTCACCTTGAAATGCGTGTCCTAATAAGTGTTCAGATCTTTTTGGGACAGAGGGAGTATTTTTTTATATTATTGTTCATATACATGTTAGTATGATTTAATGCTTTCATAATCGCACATGCTTATTCCTGTTAATCAAAAACCTAAATAAATGTTCCAACGTTAAATTCAGATAATTTGGACAATCGGATTAGGTTTCCAGTAATTTGATTGCTTAAATAACATGTCACCAAAAATTATTCTTTTGCGTGATTAATGAATCAACATAGATTACTTTTTAGATTGCATAAACATATTACGTGGTTTTTTACCTGCATAAATCTCGAACATGAATCATATTAAGCTATGAGTACAGGCCACATGTTGGTAAATGTGATTCCTGATCATATTCGTACCCTCACCCCAAACTCAATCTTTGTTTCATTGATCAATTATGAAGTTATGACGGAGAAATCTACATTGGATAAGTCTCTAAGTTGTCCATATGGTTACCCAAAATCCAATTAGATTTATGAATCTTCCTTTAAAAACTTGTTGGCGACTTCTTTATTTCAAAACGTATTCAAAACAAAAACTTTACAATGAATTAGTCAAATATGCGCTTGACAGGCTAAAGTCGTATCACCTTATCAAAAGTAATCCTAAGTCCTCTAACAAATAGTAGTCAGGGAAGTAGGGTCGAATCCACAGAGAAACAGTGTTCTTTTCCTAACTGTTAGTAAAATCTAGAGTATAGGAACGAGTGTTTTTGAGTAATTATACTAAACTAAACTATGAATATATCAAGAATTATCAATAATAAAAAGTCTAGGGCATAGGTTCACCAATGATCAATATTTCGGGATGAAACACTAAAATCAACAATTAATAATGCAGTTAAACAGATTGATTCGCTCTCTCAAGTCTAAATCAAGCATAGAACGATATTAACAGGCTCTCGCAATTTATTAACACCAATTCTACCTATTGAAACTAGCCTTAATATCAAGTTTATACCTCTCGGCGCATAACCTAATATTGCAACACTATAACAATCAAATCTGGCCAAATTGGATTGAATAGACATAAAAACATTCAATAGGAATCAACATGCATCAATAAAAATCAATACTTTAATTAAACATCCCTTCCTAATTGATCATGGATCCCCCTAAACCCTAGAAATAGACTACTCAATCATAATTGGGGAAAACATATTCATAAATAAATAAGCAAACATGAATTAATACTAAAGGATTGAATAGGAATAAGAAGAGAAGAGAAATAATACCAATTGTAGAACCAATCTTGCAAAAATCAAAGCTTCTATTGAAAATTCAATGTAAATGGAGAAAAAGCAAAACTAGGGTTCTTCAATAATTGAGAGAAAAAGAAAATAATCTTTAATGAATTAATGACGGAAAAACAAAATAGAAAATAAGATAGGAAATAATAATATTCCCTTGAGTCTTTATACCTTTCTATTTCCTAAAACAACTAGAAAAATAGAGTCCAATTCGTCAAAAGATAAAGCCTTATTCGACTAGGAAACCCGGAATAATCCGCGGCCGCGGATTTTCGGGCTGCAAAACAGCGTCAACTTGCAAAGACCATATCTCCCAAAATAGAAGTCGTATCGGGGCGTGTAATATACCGTTGGAAAGCTCTTCAAGTCTAGTTTCCAACCCCACTGGAATCACGGAATTCCGATCTCTGGATAATAAGTTATGATCAAAAGAGTGCACATGACTCAATTTCAATACTTCTTTTAATACGTTTCCGCTATGTTTGAGTTGCAATCCGACTTGAAGATGCCCTTTGGACTTCTCATTTGACTTAGCTCCTTCCTAGATGCTTCTCATGCTTAAGCTTATCCAATAATACTCCAATTGTGTTCTCAATACCTGAAAACTATCAAAAACACCGAAAACACACACAAGAGTAATATCTTCTCAACTTAAGTAACTATGTGCAATTATGGACTAATAATGCAACTAAATGATCCTAAAATGCAACCTAAATGCATCATGAAATGCCTATATTAATATGACTCATCAAACTCCCCCAAGCTAAACTGTTGCTTGTCCTCAAGCAATCAAACAATAGACACGGGAAGAAAATGATAACCTACAATATGGGACTAAAACAGGGTCAAGCACACAATCCAAAACACGAGAGAATATCAATCCTACATGAACCAAGCATCGAGTATCAATGAAACAAAGCCGCATAGCACGTCATGTGACCAATCAACTCAACAATCTTACCACAGACCCTTTCCCCCAAGCTGGACTTAACAACACTTGACAGACCTCACTATAGGTATGTGAATAATACTCTCTTGTGTTTAGGGCGAAAATCAATGACACTCAATGATCTCAACCTATATATATCAACTCAGAAGAAGCAATACTCTTTAACTTTGACCTTTTGACTCACTTTCAACACGAAAAATGTAACACACAAAGATCAAGAGGACTTTCAAGGGTTGTAATGAGGCTAGGGTTAAGGGTATGGATCATATTTTGGGAAATGTGGTGGAAAAGCCAAGAAGGGGAGCAAATATCAATGTAAAACGGCCTAACAAGGCATTCATCACAATTCATATAACACCATCATTACCACAATATCACCACAATATCTTTCATGCATAGTAACCCATATATAACCTTTTCACTTTTCTTTCAAAATATGTTCACTTTCTTTGTTCTTTCATTTCTTTTTCTTCACTCTTTTTCATATTGCCAAAATCTCTTTGCACCACATTCAAATTCGATGATAAAGCTCATTAATAACACTTTCCTTCACATAACCATGCATTAACTACATCCATGTAATACAGTATGACCAAAACTAACACTTGCTCCCCCAAGCTAGGCTTGAGATAATAATCAAATGAGGTTAAGGGTTGTAATATGGGTGTAAGTAGCAAGCAAGGGTCAAGAAAGCTCAGCGGGGCTAGAGACGGGAAATATGTGAACAAATAGAACTCTGGAGCTAAAATCATGAAATGAACGCCTCAATCATATCAAATAGTGTACACAATCAAGTATCAAGGATGTACCAGGTCAAAATCAAGATCAATACATCAACTGAGGAACTAATCACTCATGAAAGAACATAACTGACACAAATTCGTCAGTTTATTAGGCACAGAAGCTCACATGGGTCAATTTTGTCTACACAGTAAAGTTAAAGCAGCCAGAGAGATCAAATAGTCTTACCACATCCAATCAATCTATCACAATTATGCTATGAAGAATCATGAAACCACTGTACAACAAAGCTGTAGAGCTGTAGTAGAGATATCCACAAAATTCTCGAAGGTGTGCCAACAATAGTCCCATAGATGAAAACTATAATGAAATGAGCTATCTAAAATGCAACTATGATGCAACTAAGAAAACAGTACATTTTTTTGGTTACACGTAAACTCCCACTCCTAATAAGCAGTACAAACCGTGCAACATCCTATGAAAGCAATGAAATCTACACTAAAAAGCCATAAAAGATAGAATATTCCTCCCCCAAGCTAAATTTGCAGTGTCCTCACTGCATAAACTAGTTTAGAAAAAGAATCAGAACCAACCCCGACAATCATCCAACACCAAAGTCTCCCACAAACACCGCAATCCACCACAAAAACCACACACAAATCCTGACAATCCGATGAACTAACAATTCAGTCAATGTGTAAGATTCTCAGCGAGATGGGAACAAAATAATCCAAGCAAAAATGCGAGAGGAACATTAACAACAATTATAAGTGAGAAAAGATGCTTACTACCCAATGAATTGGGGAGAAGAGTCAAAATACTCAAAAATCATGTCATACTGCTTCACAAACGCGAACTTAGACTAATTTGATGCCTGCTCGAGAGAATCTACCACGTGAAGTACACGATTAATTGATGTAGGAGACTTGATTGAGAAAATCCAAATATGTGTCCAAGATTCCCAATTGAAATTGCAAAGCACATCCAAGAAGAAACCCCAATTCAATGAGAAAAGTTAGGGTTTGAAAATTATGTGAGTGGAAGAAGGGGGAAGGTGGCTTTGTGGGGGGTGGCCGAGGGTGGCTCGTCGCCGGCGGGCGGAAACCGGTCGGTCGCCCGGTTAGGAGGCCGTCGATGAGAGACGGGTCGGGCGGGGAGAGAGAGTGTTTGAGGGTGGGGTTTGGGGTGTGGTATTTTTTTATTTTTTTTTTATTTGGGGTTGGGAGTCGTCGGCTGGGTGAAGGGGTAGGTTCGAAATCCCCGGGCGCGGGATTGGGGCTGCGGGCGACAGTAGTTATGGGTAGGGAATGGGGGTGGTTGCTGGGGCGCGGGATTTCGGGGGGGGGGGCGCGGGCTGGAAGGAGTTGGGAGATCCCGCGGGCGCAGGCGAAAACCCGCGGGCGGACAGAATAGGTGGGGAGGCGTGGGATGGTTGCTGCGGGCGCGGGTTTCTGGTGTGGGGCGCAGGCTGTACCCCGCGGGCGCGGGTTTTACCCCGCGGGCTGGCAGAACATTGGTGAGGGAGGGGTCGTGGCTGGCCGCGGGCGCGTGTTGGAGCTTGTGCTTTCACCTATAGTCAAAAATTATACACCAAAACCACTAAACAACACTTGTTAGCATGGTTAGTCTAATAAAAAAATGAAGCTTGAATTCAAGTGAATTCAAAACTAAAAAGAAACTAACTAAACTAATAAAAAAAAAGAAACGAATTCCAGTGAATTCAAAAACACAAAAAATAAAATAAATTGAATTCAAGTAAATTCAATATGCAAATATTTTTGTTCTTTTCTTTTGTTTAGAGAAATGAAGAGTAAAAAGAAAAGAAAAAAAAAAAAAAGAGTTAGAGATTCGGGTTGCCTCCCGAATAGCGCTGGTTTATGCAGGTCCCGCACGACCGTTTACCTCTACATTACACACAGATTGATCGAACCTCTTTACATGTTGGCATCCATCAAGGTCGAATTCTTCACTTTCGAGCATCTTCTCAATAGCAGCTACCTCATTGCTCCATATACTGCCATCACCTGTGGAAGACTCAAGACAAAGTACCGCCTCCAAGGGGTCTCTATAGAGAGCTTGGGGCATGTTATCATGGCAAATTACATCAACCACATCAATACTCCAACACTTTTCCTCTAGCATAGGACTTTTCAAAGCAGTGCTTAGATTAAAAGTGACCTCATCATCTCCAACAGATAGTGTAAGCTTACCATTTTTCACATCAATGACGGCACCTGCAGTTGAAGGAATGGCCACCCAAAATGATTGGAATTTGCCTATCTTCCTCCATATCAAGTACAACAAAGTCCACGGGAATAAAAAATTTACCTACTCTAACAGGTACATCCTCTAAAATACCTAGGGGGTATTTAACAGAACGGTCAGCCATTTGTAGAGTAATATTGGTAACTTTCAAACTTCCCATATTCAATTTTGAGGAACAGACAATGGCATAACACTCACACTAGCCCCCAAATCACATAAAGCTTTATCAATGAACAAACTACCAATGTGACAAGGTATAGAGAAACTACCAGGGTCTTTTAATTTTGGTGGAGATTTATTTTGTAAAATGGCACTACATTCTTCAGTAAAAGCAACTGTCTCCACCTCGTTAAAAGCCCTTTTCCTAGTCAAGATATCTTTCATAAATTTAGCATAAGCAGGCACTTGAGTAATTAATTCCGTGAAAGGAACTGTTACCTGAAGATTCTTGACGACTTCCAAAAACTTACCAAATTGCTTGTCCAGCTTACTCTTGAGGTGACGATTGGGGAAAGGAAGTTTGATAGGAGGAACCTCAATAGCAGGCTTTTGGCTTCATTGGTCTCTTCATGTTTAGTAGCTTGCTGAGAGTTCTCCTTGTCATTTTGAGCTTCAGCTGAGACCTGTTCCCTCATTTTTCACGCTCAAAGTATCATCAATAGGCATGGGTGGTCCATTGTAGTGAGAACCACTTCGGAGAGTGATGGCATTTGCCGAATCTGTAGGCTGAACAGGTTGTGCTGGAAGAGCACCTTGTTGTCGAGTGGATTCGAAGTAGCCAATTGTGCCAACTGATTCTCCAACATCTTATTGTGAGCAAGAATGGACTCAATTTGTGCCTTTCAGCTTGTCGATCCTTTTGCATTTGTAGCATCATGTTTCTCATCTCAACCATCATTGGATCGGCAGGAGGTGCTTGTTGAGATGGATTGAAAGGTGGTCTAGAGAAACCAGGAGGGTGTTGGGAGGTGGTTGGTAGTATCTTGGTTCAATTGTTGTGCTTGTGGTTGTGGTGCAGGAGGATTCAGGACATTAGTGCTCTTGTAAGACAAGTTAGGATGATTTCTCAATCCGGATTGTATGTGTTGGAGTATGGGTTGTTCGGCCGATATGCTTGAAAAGCATTAACTTGTTCGAGAGAACTCCGACACTCTTGTGCCCAATGTCCAACTATGCCACAATTTCACACATAATCTCGGAGGTAGTACCCAAAGCAGCAACACTTGCAGGAGAGGAGAGCTGCATATTGTCAAGTTTATTGCTGATGGCATTCATCTGTGCAGCTAATAAGGATATAGAATCTATCTCATGCTTTCCACCCTTGTTAGCTAGTCCTCGAGGATTACCATATTGAGAGTTGTGGATAGCCATCTCCTCGATCAAATCATGTGCAGCATCAATTTCTAGTTTCATGAATCTCCCATTTGCTGCAGAGTCAAGGATAAGTCTCGAGTTGTTCCCCAAACCATTGTAGAATCCTTGAACTAGGAACCATTTTTGTAGACCATGATGGGGACATTCTCTCTGAAGTCTTTAAATCTTTCCCATGCCTCATGTAAAGACTCATCAGTCCCTTGGGTGAAGTTTGTAATCTGACTACGCAACCTAGCAGTCTTCTCTGGAGGGTAGTACTTTCTGTAGAAAGCTAGAGCCAAGGTATTCCAATCAGTGATCCCAAGAGTGGCTCGATTAATCCCATTGTACCACATCTTTGCCTTGTCTCGAAGTGAAAATGGGAAAAGAATCTCCCGAATCTGATCTTGTGTCACTCCCTGCTGCTTAATGGTAGAGCAATATTGGCAGAAATCTTGATAATGAAGATTGGGGTCTTCATTAGGTCCACCACCAAATTGTTTTCTTTCGATCATGTTTAGCAATGCAGGTTTGATCTCGAAATTTACAGCTTCGATTTCAGGCATTTGATTGCTTCTGGGAAGTTCAGCCAAAGAGGGTTGGGAAAAGTCAGTAAGTCTCCGAGCCATCTCTGATTCTGGTGGAAGCACAGAGACAATGCTGGTAGAATCAGAGTCAGAATCCAAAGGATTATCTTCCCTTGGATTATCTCGCAACTGTCTGGAAAAGTTCTTCTGTCTATGAAAGGATCTTTCGATTTCAGGATCAAATTGTAGGCAATCTGAACTCAAACTCCTGCGCATAGAAGAACTAAAGAACAAACAATTAAGAGATTTTGTCCCAAAGAACAAGTGTTCTCTGAGACGAGAGTATATAATCTAGACTCTAAAACAATTAAAGAAAATGGAACAAAACCGTTTCCCCGGCAACGGCGCCAAATTTTGACAGGCTAAAGTCGTATCACCTTATCAAAAGTAATCCTAAGTCCTCTAACAAATAGTAGTCAGGGAAGTAGGGTCGAATCCACAGAGAAACAGTGTTCTTTTCCTAATTGTCAGTCAAATCTAGAGTATAGGAACGAGTGTTTTGAGTAATTATACTAAACTAAACTATAATATATCAAGAATTATCAATAATAAAAGTCTAGGGCATAGGTTCACCAATGATCAATATTTCGGGATGAACACTAAAATCAACAATTAATAATGCAGTTAAACAGATTGATTCGCTCTCTCAAGTCTAAATCAAGCATAGAACGATATTAACAGGCTCTCGCAATTTATTAACACCAATTCTACCTATTGAAACTAGCCTTAATATCAAGTTTATACCTCTCGGCGCATAACCTAATATTGCAACACTATAACAATCAAATCTGGCCAAATTGGATTGAATAGACATAAAAACATTCAATAGGAATCAACATGCATCAATAAAAATCAATACTTTAATTAAACATCCCTTCCTAATTGATCATGGATCCCCCTAAACCCTAGAAATAGACTACTCAATCATAATTGGGGAAAACATATTCATAAATTAAATAAGCAAACATGAATTAATACTAAAGGATTGAATAGGAATAAGAAGAGAAGAGAAATAATACCAATTGTAGAACCAATCTTGCAAAAATCAAAGCTTCTATTGAAAATTCAATGTAAATGGAGAAAAAGCAAAACTAGGGTTCTTCAATAATTGAGAGAAAAAGAAAAATAATCTTTAATGAATTAATGACGGGCAAAACAAAATAGAAAATAAGATAGGAAATAATAATATTCCCTTGAGTCTTTATACCTTTCTATTTCCTAAAACAACTAGAAAAATAGAGTCCATTCGTCAAAAGATAAAGCCTTATTCGACTAGGAAACCCGGAATAATCCGCGGCCGCGGATTTTCGGGCTGCAAAACAGCGTCAACTTGCAAAGACCATATCTCCCAAATAGAAGTCGTATCGGGGCGTGTAATATACCGTTGGAAAGCTCTTCAAGTCTAGTTTCCAACCCCACTGGAATCACGAATTCCGATCTCTGGATAATAAGTTATGATCAAAAAGAGTGCACATGACTCAATTTCAATACTTCTTTTAATACGTTTCCGCTATGTTTGAGTTGCAATCCGACTTGAAGATGCCCTTTGGACTTCTCAATTGACTTAGCTCCTTCCTAGATGCTTCTCATGCTTAAGCTTATCCAATAATACTCCAATTGTGTTCTCAATACCTGAAAACTATCAAAAAACACCGAAAACACACACAAGAGTAATATCTTCTCAACTTAAGTACTATGTGCAATTATGGACTAATAATGCAACTAAATGATCCTAAAATGCAACCTAAATGCATCATGAAATGCCTATATTAATATGACTCATCAGCGCTCAATGCGTAGGCAATAAAAACACGCCTAGAATTATATATGTCCATGACTTAGGAAAAATTGGAGGAGATAGTATAAAAAGTTTGATGTACTTGTGTTAGCAATAAATGCAATTTCTATGACCAAGGATTTACTAGTTATTAAGTTCAAGAATAAATCAAAGCTGTAAATTTAAATGAGAAATGGAAGCAATAAAGAGAGACAAAGATTTAACTTGGTTCGGCCAACCTTGACCTACATCCACAAGCATGAACCTTGGAGTTTTCTTTAGCCTCTCTTATGGAGGAAATGCAATGAAAAAGGAGAGAGAGAGTTATATTTTGTGGCTAATTTGGATCTTTGAGTTCTAAATGAATTTAGGATGTCTTATATATGACCGGCCTTCTAAAATTTACAAAATTACAAAAACCCAAAACAAGAAAATCTTGAAAAATCCGGATCAAAACACGAAACCCGCAAAACAGGGCCAACTGCCGGCCTGCCCGGGCTCCAAACCTGCTCTCCCGGTGCAGGTTTTGCAAAGAGGTTCTGCCTTGGAGGAAGAATGTGGGAAATGGGCTGAGCTCGCCCGAGCCGCCGCCGCCCGCCCGCCCGAGCAGCTGGGGAAGAAGAAGCACACTTGGCGTGCGATGCCCTTGCATCTTTGAGTGTCTCTCCTTCTTCGCCAAGAAATCAAGGCACATATTACAACTTGGTTTTTCTTTCACTTTATATCCGTCAATAAGGTGCAACGGGGTACACGTTATCACGGATGGCATTCCACTCCCTGCAATGTTCACTGGGCTGCGGCAGTGGGATGGGCGCCCTGCGTTGGCCCAACGGAAGCTGAAACGCCACGAGGCGTTTGGTGGGCCAACGAGCTCCAAATGGACTCAAATTTTGAGGTCCGCCATATTTTGGGCCAATGAAGATAACAGTCGAGCCAAATTTTCAATTCGAGGCCCAAAAACAAGTCATGATGCACATATATTCTCGGTGGTGCCAGGGAAGCTTTTAGAAGGGCCTATCAAGGTCTATGAGGTGAGCTTCTAGGCTAAGGTACTTCTAGAATGTCTCTAGAGTTTCTTTGTTGTACATATGTGTTGTAAATGGTCTAGATTGTTCTAGGCAGCATGTGTGTAGAACCCTCCAAATGAGGATGTGGAAAACTTTCTATAATTTAGGGAAAATTAGGATAGAGTTCTATAAATAGGCATCCCCATTCATTTATTTGTACATATCATCCAACACTTGTAATTTTCTCTCAAGCAATCTAAGAGCTTTCTCTTAAACCCTCTCTTGTTTGCTTACTTTCTCTTAGCCATCTTTTTCATACTTAGCAATTTTCGTAGCACACTTAGCTTAACCTAGCTAGCCAAGCCAAGCAGTCGGGTGCCTTGACTTGCCTTCCGACGGGACTGTGAAGCAAGTAGATCACGTATATCGACTAGGGAAGAGTCAGTATGTGACAACATGCTATCCTGTTTTTGTAAGAAAAATTGAATTTTGTAAAAAAAAAAAAGAGAAGCCAGAGAATTGCGTAGCCTATATATGCATGGAGTGCACAATGCCAAGATACTAATAGCTTTTATAATGACAACACCAAAGATACTCACAACAAATAAAAAAAGTTCCCATGCTCTTTGTGCTGTACATGGAGTATTTTAATCGCATTATGTCATACACAGGGAATAAGCAATTTAGGTTTCATCCTAGGTGCAAGTCATTGAAGCTAAATCACTTATGCTTTGCGGATGACTTAGTATCTGTAAAGGTGATTTTAATTCAGTATTAATGATGCTTCAAGGTCTTAAGTTGTTTACCGAGTCCATTGGTCTTGCTGCTAATCCTCAAAAGTCAGCTATTTTTGGATGTGGAGTGAATGCTCAAGAAATGCAAAGACTTGTTGATTATTGCTCTGGATTTAGACAAGGTAATCTTTCATTTCGTTATTTGGGGTGCTTATAAGTACAAAAAAGTTGTTAACTCGTGACTGTGAGAAACTTATTGAGAAGATGTTGGGCACAATAAGATGTTGGAGTACATGAAATATTTCCTTTGATGGGAGAAGATACTTGAATAACATTGTGTTGCTCAGTATAAGTGTATATTGGTCTCAGATGTTTCTTCTTCTTAAGAAGATTATTAAACATATCAATGCCATATGTAGATCCTTCTTGTGGACGGGCTCTTGTCATTCTACTAAGCCTGGCTATGTTTGCTGGATTTAGGTGTGAGCACCTAAACATAATGGTGGGCTACCTAGGTTTTAGATCATTAGATAAATGGAATATAGCCAATGGTGGGGAAATTATCTTGAAGTATAGCTATGAAAGAAGACAATCTTTGGGTGAAGTGGATACATGTTATGTACATTAAGGAGCAAAGTTGGAGTAGTTTTACTGCTCCAAGATCAGCCAGTTGAGCTGTGAAATACATTTGTAAAGTGAAACAGAAAATTATAACTGTTTGTGGTGAAGCATGGATGGGTGTGTCTAAGTTCAGTACATCTGATATGTACAAGAAGCTGCAACATCCAAGGCAGAAAATACATTGGTGGAGAGATGTTTGGGATCATCATAATGTTCCTAAACATGGTTTCATTATGGCTTGCTATGCACAGGAAATTACAAACTAGAGACACATTGTATACTCTGAACATCAATATTGATGATGTTTGTTTTCTGTGTGGAGATGGAAGAGAAGATCATGGCCACCTCTTCTTTGGATGTAGTTTCAGCAGACAATGCATCAAGGAGGTCAAGAAGTGGTTAGACATTAATACTACTTCGAGTAATCTGGACCAAATTTTGGGTGGATTAAAAGAAGATACTAGGGAAGTAAGATCAAGAAGCAAATTATAAGAGAATGGAGGGTATTGGGTGAAAGAGAATTAAATGCATGACTACCTCAACTTTGGGTTGAATAAACAATAAAAAACTACTTCCAATGTGCAATTAAATGATGGTGGCACTTTTCTTTTAGGCAAATCAAGAATAATGAGAAAATTTAAAAGGAAAAGGGAAGAACATTTTGGGACACCGAGAATGAATTACGGGAACTATATTAGGAAACAGAGAGAAACTCTTACATTTCATTTTTTTGTAACCCGATGTTCTTATTTGATCATTAATATCTTTAATTATGCAAAAGTAGAATTATATAAAGTTGAGAAAGTTGGAGGCCCTTGGAAGCGTATCTGCGCTGCGATCTTAAATAACCCAATTACCAAGCCACTGGCCCTTAGTGGTATCCGGAAAAAAGTGGGAAATGGAACCAACACAAAATTCTGGTTTGATATATGGCTTGGAGACTCTCCCCTTAAAAATCTTTTCCCTCGACTATTTCTTCTAGCATCTATCTCATCTCTAGGTTTTTGGGAGGGGTATCTTTGGAGATGGAGCTTTTATTGGCGTAGGAATCTGCGAATTCGAGATTTATCTGATCTGGATTCTCTTGACAAAATGCTTCAAGAGGTCCACATTTCGCATGGTTCATCAGACGAGCTCATATGGTGTTTGAATGATGATGGCTCTTTCTCCGTCAAATCACTCTCTTTTGAAATGGATAAATCGTCTCAAACACCGCATCACATTGTGCCACGAATCTATGGTGTGGCTTGGTCCCCCCGTATTGAGATTTTTGTATGGCTCGCATGTCAGGGGAAAATAAACACGAGATCAAAGCTTGAGAAGATGAAAGTCATTACTCCTGCCGAAAACATATGCCTTTTTGTGAGAAATATGGAGAATCAGTTGATCACCTCCTCCTTCATTGTATGTTTTCATGGGAAATATGGTGTTGGTGGCGTCACATATGGGGTTTCACATGGGTCACTCCTTCTTCCCTCAATGAAACTCTGAACCAATGGGCAGTACCGAACCTCGATGATTTTTTCAAAAAAGTGTGGTGGGCTAGTTTCTATATTATCACTTGGTCTCTTTGGAAAGAGAGAAATGAAAGGATCTTTAAGGGTTCCAAATGTGATACTAGACAAATCAGTATTCTAATCCTTATTAGATTGGGATGGTGGATAAAGGGTTGGGGAACTCATTTCCCCTACTCTAGTGATGATATCCTAAGAAATCCTTGGTGCCTCCGTAACCTTAGAATCGAAGCTCCAAAGCTCCATAAGCAACTTCAACTCAATCAGTGGTATGCGCCAATTGAAGGTCTCCTCAAATGGAACGTCGATGCATCCTTTAATCCCCTCTCAAAGTGCTACGTAATTGGGGGAGTCCTTAGAAATTGCAAGGGTGAATTCATATGTATCTTCTCCTCCCCGATCCCTAAAGTAGAGATTAATCATGCTGAGGTTCATGCGATTTTTCGAGCAATACAAATCTCGCTTCACAATGAGCATTTCTCCCAAGCAAGTTTCGTCATTGAGTCCGACTCCATAAACGCGGTTAAATGGTGCACCACTGAAGGAAGCGGGCCGTGGAACATTGTCTTCCAGCTGAATTTTATAAGAAATGCTTTTCATGGCCTCCCCACCTTCACAATCAAGCATCAAGGTAGAAGCTCAAATCAAGTAGCCGATGCCCTTGCCAAACAAGGAATGCACAGGAGATCAGAATTCTTAGCATGGATTTAGTATTATGTAAAGTGTTGTACCTAATCTACATTTCTTTGTAATGGTGTGGCAACTTTTTACTATCCGTGTACCCATAGCTACTTTCCTAAGGTAGCTGCCATGTTTTATGGCCAATAAATAAAAACCAAAATTATCTTAAAAAAAATAAAGTTGAGACTAATTTGAGAGTATACACTGAGATGAATGTAACAAGATTCCAGTGAATTATGATTTTGCTTTATATAATATCGAGAAAATATAGTCAAAAATAGTTATTGGAATATTTCAATTTACTCAACGCAATAGTACTTCTTAAAAAACGAACGAAGTATAATACAATTCCATAGTACCTCATGAAAATTCCTATTTTCAATTGGTGGTGACTAAATCCATGAGGCGGAAATGCGGGATGCTATGAGGACTAAGCCACTAAGGCACAAAGCGTGGATTATGGACCAGGGTGCACCATGCTCATTGTGCACCCAAAAAGAACATACCATCTATATAAAAAAACACGAGTTTTTTTCGACAACTTTTCTACTTCAAAAAAGAACACACGACTTAAAATTAAAGAACATGTAAATCTGTATTTATAAAAGAACATAGGTTATAATGAAAAGAACATATAGTAAATGAACATGTACGCTTAAGGTAAAAGAACATGTACCTTTTAAATTCAAATTTGAAAAAGGAACATTTAGTTGCAAAATTTAAGGAATCAAATAACAATAATTTTTTTAAAATTATAGACTCTAAAAATGATAAAACGACGTAGTTTAGAAGAGGGTGCACCATGCTCTACGTGCACTTGGGTGCATGTACTTATTTGCGACTAAGGCATAGGATTAATCCAAAAAATATATTATACACTAGAGGTTTACTATGAGCATGATATACTTAAGGCTATTTATTTTTTTCTCATTGCTCATTTAAAACAAAATTAATCTTGGATATACCATGCACATACTAGGGATGGGCATGGGTCCAGGACCCTACCCGGACCCTGTTGGACCCGACCCTAATTTAAGGGTCTAGGTCCAACTTTTTCAGACCCTAAGGGTCCGGGTCCGGATCTGGGTCCAAGTAAATTTTTTAGGGTCCGGGTCTTAAAGTTTTGGACCCAGACCCGACCCTTAGACCCTAAACTTATCTAATATATACATCTAAACTTTTTTTTGAAAAAACAACTGATTTCCTGAAAGACTAAAACCTAAACTAAAACACCAAAACACCCATTCTAAACTCTTATGTAAGTTGTGTTTATTTCGTTTTTTTCAGTTTGTATGTTTGTGTTTTTGTTTCGTTTTTTTTTTCAGTTTATATGTTTGTGAATTGTGTTTGTTTCTTTTTTTTTTCAGTTTATAAGTTTGTGTTTGTGTTTGTTTCGTTTTTTTTCAATTTATATGTTTGTGTTTGTTTCATGCGATTTTTTGTGTTTGTTTTATGCGAATTTCAGATGATTATTGATATTAATAATGCTGAAAATTTAGCAAAATAAAAAATTTAGGCCTGGACCCTCCAGACCCTCTAGACCCTCCAGACCCTCCAGACTCTGAGGGTCCGGGTTAGGGTCCAATTTTTTCAGACCCTTAGGATCCGGGTCCGAGTCTGGATCTGCAAAAATATTTAGGGTCCGGGTCTAGGGTCCAGCTGGACCCGACCCAAACCCTACCCTTGCCCATCCCTACATAGTACCCACGAGTTTATGATAAATGAACTCCACTTATTCTGATCATTCTCTCGAAACAACGTACCATTTTTATTAATACATTTCTATACTTTGGTTACAAAAGGTGTATATATATATAAAGAGATTACATAAGAATAGATGATATTTTTCATCATCGTGTAAGTTAGCTGCCATTTCATTTTGAAACAAACAGATAAAACAGTAAGTCAAATAACTAATCTAAATAGCTAAAAAGATCCTTTGAGAGGTATCGCAGGATTTGTTTCATCTTCATCCTTCGGTTACCATGTCATGATGGACAGTCACAGATAATTACATGAAGCAAGATGAAGAAAAATCAATTGAATAGTTGCTCTTAAAGGCTGAAAAAAGGAGACATCCTCTGAAATGCTCCAACGTCGAGTCCATTGTAAGCAAGGGGAGCATACATCCATAAATCATCAGAGCTCAAGAGCTGCATGCACATTAACAAGTGTTATAACTTGCTATATTGATCATACTATAATAAGTTTGTGAACCATATATTATAAATCAAGCAAATGCTTCAACATACCCGGATTTGCAGCTGCAAAAACTTTACATAATGAAATGCCTCTTCAAGCATTGTACTGATATCAACCTGGCAAATTTGGTAATGTATATATCCATTAGCAATGAACTAAAGATGAGAAAAATATATAGCACTTTGGATCTTTTTTGGTAAATCGCCAAAAAATTGGAACTATTCAGAATAATCAAAAGTTGGGATCGAGAATATTTTCAGAAGATGGGTGAAAACTGAGATTAATTCATGTCAACTTTTCGCAATAGTGTTGAGGTGCATTACCTTGGTTCCATTAGGTACAAGGTTCTGTAAGATTCTTAATCTCTCATTGATCCTCATCCTCCTCTTCTGTAATGTACCAATACAAGGAAATTTAGCAAATCATGAACTGCTTAACTACAAATCTGATTTTTTACTGAAAACAAGACGAGTTTTTGGCAATGTATGTACCCGTGCATAGAGGCTCTGAGGATCAGTTGCAGCACCCCTGTTTGCTCTTTTTTTACCGGTAGAAGACTGAGACACACTTATATTGGAATTCGAGTCTTCTGTTTCAGTAATCTCTTCTGAAGCACAGGGAATAGAATCATCTGAATTCGAATCTGCATTTTCGTTAGTCTCCTTGGTTATAACAGTTGCAGTAATTTCTTCCTCAGTTTTCTGGTTAGCCTTCTTCTTGTCCTTAAGACCCTGGAAAGTTAACAATCATATGAGCAACTTTCTATAAAACACAGCACTTTTTTTCCATCTCATAATAGTACTTACATGTTTTGAAGTACGAGCATTTTTCTTTGGTGTTTCCATTAAGCTCGTCTTTTCATCTTTATTGTCTTGAAGGAGAGGCACCTCGCGTTTCCTCTTGAGGGTTAACTCGGTAGTGGCTGATGACATATTGACAGCATTATTAGTATGAACATCATCATCACCGGACATTGTATCATTTCTTGTATTCTGAAGAAAGGGAAGGCTAAATAAGCCATCAATCTCCCCATTCACCATTGAGAAATCAATGCAGGATAAGATGTCAGTGGCTTCAGGAAGAAAATTATCAGCAAAACTATCAGTGTTAGTATGCTTTCTAGTTTCTAAGAAATTATGTGGAGGTTTAGATATCCATCCACTTAAGGTAGAAAAAGAATTTATATCTACATGAGAAAAGCTCGATGATGCTGCAAAAGCCGGACTCTCATCCAGCTCATTTGCAGGAGATGAATATTCAAACAAGTTAGCAGAAAGATCAGGGGACTCATCCACTGTAAACAGTTTACAAATGGATTCCCATTCTCCATCAAGGAATGCCCCCATTAATGTTATTTTGATTGTAAGCTAATCGCGAAAAGGGTAACAAAGGAAGGCTGAAGGGTTTTTTGATACAAGTTGAAGAATGTTGACAGCTTACTCAATGACAAAAGAGTACTTTGAGAACTTATTTATATACACCAACTTCTGTAGAATGGAATGTTGTAAGAGATTTGAGTTCATTAGTTCATTGATTTAAGTATTCCAATGATTGATCTGAACAGGGTCTTTGTTCTATGTAACTAATCTGCAATTGTCCAATGTGGGGCCAAACAACAGGCAGATTACAGCTCAGAGATCATCCTGTGATACATGAAAAATAATTCACAGGCCTGTGAAGCTGATTACAAGCTTAAACATGCAATTAAAACTATACTATCTCTTCCTAGAATGATGAATCATGAAGCAAAGATTATACTAATTAATAATTGTACATAATATAATATATGTCATCGACATAGATTAGGTGAGGATAGGAGTTAGCTCAAGTGGGTAGAGCGCTCACCCTTGGCTCCTGATGTCAGGGGTTTGATCCTTACCCCAGCATTATGCTCGGGTATTTCCTTAGCATGCTATGCATGCCTTATCAGCCAATGTGTTGGTGTTTCCCACAGGCTAGTAGCCTTGTAACCTTGTAGGGGTTAATCCTTGGGATGACTTAATTTCCTAATAAAAAACAATAAAAAAATCGACATAGATTAGGTAGTATTTTCTGATATTATTTTAGCTTAGCTACTAAATATAAAAATGTACATAACATATACAGAGTTACAATATTGGAAGTACCATATATATAGAATCATTTCTTCTTGTAGAATTGAGAGAACGTGAGAAGTCTACTTGTATAAAATAAACAAAGAACAAAATTCTGTTAATTGGATTGAAGCAGAAGAAAGTAAAGGACAACCAAGTGATGAGAACTAGTTTTAGATTACCTTTTCAAAGTAGTAGAGTTTACGACAATAGTGAATCACATAATTTGATCTGTTCTCTGGTTGGAGAACATTCTAGATATATATCTTTTCTCCCCTATTTTTTGCTTTCAAATTTTACAATTTACAACTTGGCAAACATCTCGTTCATGGGTGAGCATGGTCTAATTGATCCACCAGACAAGTTGATGCTATTAGAACTTTCAAAGGACAGAGGAAGGAGTATACTTATAAATACTCCCTCCGTCCCTTAATAGAGTGCCCATTTCTTTTTTGGACACTATTCAAAGGTAAAGAAAGCCCTCAAAAAATATTTCTAATATATAAGAAAAAACATAGTCATGTGGAGTCTTGTTTGATTCATCTCATTACGTACATTAAGAAAATCAAACTTTTATAATTTTTACTAATATGAAATTAAAGATATTAACGATACAAAACATGCATTGGCAAACGTGCATTGGAGAAATGAGCACTCTATTAAGGGACGGAGGGAGTATATAAGATGATCTGGTGATGGAGTTTTAAATATTTTAACTAGTGATTTGCTTAGTTGAGCTTAGTACGCGTCGTTGAGGATCAAGGTTGATCAAGTGGTTGTAATGCCTTTTTCTATTTTTATGATAGGAGTTTGAGTCTCACCCCTGGCAAGAAAAATTTCAATTTTCCGCCTTTTTTTGCAAGGGAATTCTCCTTACCAAAAAAAATTATTACTCGTCACTAAACCTAAGCACAACCGGCGGCACTAACAAATTACTACCTCCATCCTATAATATGGTACTTATATTTCTTTTGAATGTTCGAAAATGTTGTGCCTATTTTATTTTTTATCAATTTATTTGGACTAGATTATTTTTGTGTTTTACATAATTTTTTCAAAATACTCCCCTTTCTTTTTTAAAAATGTGTGACCTTATTTGTTGCTTTACGCCATTCCAAGGAACACTTATTGCTTTATTATTTAATTTTGAAGGAAAAAGAAGATCTTTAGTTCCAAGACAAAAGTATCAAAAAAGTACTTGATTAAATATTTTTTGGGGAGAATCCTACTATTCCATCCATTCTCCTTAATTTTCGTAAAAAAAATAAAAAAAAATAAGCACTATATTATGGGATAGAGGGAGTATGCAATTAAAGTATAATGTGCAAAAATCAACAAATAAATCTATACTAATATATTAAAAGGCGTGCGTAAACCAAGAACGGTGCCACGTGGCGCTCTCCCTAGGGAGTTTTAGATCATGTAATCCATGTACAATAAAAAAAAAATTAGAAATTGCATAGTATAGGTTTTGATCCCGTGACCTCAAGTTCATGTACTAAAGTTTTAACCACTAGAGTGACTAGACCAAGTAATATTTAGTGTTATTATATCAAAGTACAATATTAATAAATGAAAATTTTCTTACCCGGGGCATAGCCCGGGCCTAATAACTAATTAAGAAGATTAAATAAAGAACACACAAGATTCATGTGCACGTAAACTCAAGATTTCAAAAGAACCACAAATTTTATTGACTTTCGATGTGAGATGATAATATGAAGATAATACTTCCTCCGTTTCTAAATAAGTGCAACATTTGCATAGTGTTTACTATTCACAGTTTAAACTTTAATTAGCTTTGGTGATTTACATTTTAGGAAAAACATAGTCATGTGGGATCTTGTTAGATTCGTCTGAATGTGAATTTTTTTAATATCAACTTTTATAATTTTTACTTATTGATAATTGAAGATATTAATGGTCAAAATAATGCATTGGCAAACGTGCAAACAAAAAATGTTGCACTTATTTAGAAACGGAGGAAGTATTCAATATCTCTAGATCTCTAACCTCTCTTTAGAATTCCTAGTGTATAATGATGACCTAAAAAATATTTATACTAGGGTAGACATATAAGCCGGTAAAACAGGAGAAAGTATGAAAAATCGTGTGCCTCTCTAGAAACTAATCAAGCTCACACAGGATGGCAGGCACTTCACCCAGACCAAACTAGAATTTTTTGCACGCGATGCATGCTTGAATTTTTTTCGAAACAGAAACTCAATTTTTCTTCGACATAAGAGTCAAAAGTTGAACATTAGACATACAAAGTATAATTGTTTTTAGTTGTAAAATTTGATTGGTTTAATTTCTGTCACTTAAGTCTCTCACCATTCTTTTTGTTTTGTTTTTTACTTTTCAAAGTTAAATTCTATGAACAAAATAGAAATTTTATTGAATTTGTTTATGATTTCTAATATTATAATTTTTTAGTTGATTTTTGAATTAAGTACAATATTTCATAAATTGTAAAGAAAGTGGACACTTTGATTTCAAGTCATTTTTTCATAGGGTTGTAGTTTGTAAGTGAATTTTTAAGTTGTTATAAAGTTTCCTCATTTTAGTGATTTGCATAACGTAAATTATGCAATTTTATGATTTTAGTTGACTTGTGAGTGATTGTTATAATTATATTTTTGGTATTTTTATTTAAATCCCACTTTGATTTGTAAGTGAATTTGTAATTTAGAATGGGAAGGGGGGCAAAATAGGCATTTCAAAAAAGGACACCATTGCTCCCCCTTTCCCTTATATAATAGACATCGGTTAATCCCCAAATGATCTTCCCACTTGGATTGTACACCCACCACTCGGCTAAACCTAAATAAACTCGCTCTAAAAGTTGTTAACCCAAACATCACCCGAATTTGAATCGACCCGACGCAAACGTGAGTTGGAATCAAGCTAGACCTATATAGATTGACCCGAGATGAGTCGACTCATACCCAATCTGGATGACCGTATATAAGTCATTACTCATAAGCCTTACATACAAAGTATTTAAGTAATTGTAACCTAAAACTTGCTGAGTTGTTGTCATTTGCGACCAATAATATCATCTTAATTTTTGGAAGAAAAAAAAAATGTAGTGAATTAGTGGATAAATATCTTTCATTCATACTTAAGGTTGCAGATTAGAAAATTTATATTAATAATAATTATTTTAAGACTTGTATGAGCTGACATAGGGTGAGGATCATGGGACGAGAAAGAATGCCATATGGCTAGTGAATTTTGTCAAATTTCAAAAAGTACCTAGTGAAAAATCCCAAATCTTAAAGATACAGCCCAATTAAGTAGTAGAATGGCGAATGGTGTCATTTCTTGCATGATTTTGGTACATTTAACCGAACGAGATCATGTTTGAAGAAAGGGTTTCATGTTAGTGTTAACATTAGACCCACTAAAGATAATGTTGAAATCACGCGCATGCATCATATTAACAGTAGAATTAGTTAAGCGTCTAGAGATATTACTTATGCCAGCCTGAAATTGCTTCTTGCTGAATTATTTAAGTGCTGAAGTATATTAGTTAAACATTAAAGTATATTAGATACGTCATAGAAACCAGATAATATTGCATTTTAGTGGCCCTAATTTCAGTATGACGCATAAATCATTCTATATTTCTTCCCTAATCCATCGAGACGGCCTAAAAAAACCTGCATTGTTTTCCTTTTCCAATCTGAATTCGTTGTTTAGAGCACGATTTTGTAGTGGCAATTTTCACAAACACTTACTTTGTTATTGTTTCACCTGACAAGATGTTTAATTATCATGTTTGAAGTGAAAGAAGAATTTGATACAAATTAATCACAAAGGGTAATATATATTGATCAAACGATAACTCGCACTTGCAAAAACTAGGAAGAAACAAGTCAGATCACTTTCGGTACCGAAAGTTTAATTTTTAGATGAAAACATAACTGATACCTAAATGTTATAAGTTATTAATTTATTCGTAATAGTTAAATAACATAATGTGAAAGTTACACTGACAAGATTGTTATGTTTTCATGTCTTGAAAATCATGCACATATGTTCAATCACAACAATACCACATAGGTACATGTGCAAAATGTGGACTATATTTGCAAAGAGCGAAGTATGGAAAAGATAAATGGATAGAGAAACCTCTGGAGCAGTTACAAAAACAACTTAATCACATGGCAATATGAAATCGCAAGAAAATTCTACAATCTTATTCTCAAAAGTTAAGACAATGAAGATGCAATAAAGGTATTGCAAGAAATCTACAAAAATATTGCTACAAATATAAACAAAGTCTGAGCTACAAAACCAATTGTAGAAGAACAATGCTTATCAAGTACAACTGCATTGGTTATTTTAGACCGGATCGTGCAAAAACAAAGGAAGAATTGTAAGGAAAAAAGAGTCATTTTAAGAAGACTATAAAAATTAATTCCAAGAACCAAATTGAAATTGGTACAAGTATTCCAAATGCTAGGTTGTTTTAATTTTTTTTTTTCCGGTTGTCTTTTGTACTTGACATTTTAGATTTATGAAAAATTTATTTCTTCGTTTATATTATAAACTAAATAATGCTTAATAAATCTTAACTAATTATAGAACAACACTGACTACTATACTGAATATGTTAACTAAAAAATAATTTAAGTCTACATATATATTACCAGCTCTAAACTATTATGCTAAAATACATAACTAATTTGCCAAAAATATTAACTAATTCACCAAAAATATTAATTACAAACACAAACTCCAAATAAATTCAGTTTTCTCCATTACTTGGATATGCAATTTCATCACTTGTACTTATTAAAATGTTTTTCAATACTATTTGTAAGTATTTAAATCTTTCTTACTCACCAAATGAAGGTGAACTTAGCTACGTACTTTTGTTTGATTTCTTCTATTGTCGAGCAATAGTTATGCCTAAAATGTCGCCACACGTATAACATATACCAAAACCATACAGATAAGTCCATACAACTACCATTGAAGATTAAGGTTATTGTCTACTGGTTGTATGTCCTCCTTCCATCCTTGTGGTATAATTCTCACCTCTTATAAAAAAGATCTTCAATTTTTTCCCTTCTCTATAAGGGACTTTCCCTTATGTTTTTCTTTTGGGAAATTTCCTCAGGTACCCTGAGGTTTGACGTAATTCCCAAATTACCCCCCACAT